>NW_006438867.1:524857-536992 GCF_000325575.1 Pteropus alecto | reverse complement strand
ATATATCCTCATTTATTTTACCTATTTATTTAATAAAGATGTACTGACCTTGAAAATGTGCTAGGATCTGAAGATTTAAAACCAAATGGTAAGTTCAAGATTTTACAAGTAGTTACATTTGGCTAGAAAAATAGATTAGCTTGGAGAAGTAGATAATTGGGCATTACCAGTTCATAAAAAGCCATACATGCTAAGCTAAATGATTTTGAACTTTAAAACCTGAAAGTTATAAAGAGCTATTGACACCATATTGAGCAGTTACTACACGTTGATGTTGAAGAAAGATCATCATTGCAGTAGTATGGAGGAGGTCCAGATTAGAGACAAGGAAAAAAGACAGAAGGGGGGTATCAATCAAAAGAATAAATGATTTCATCATATTTCCTATTCATCCATCACAGCATTTTTTTTAACTTGGAGTCTTTTTACTTATAGAATATATTTTAGATCAGAGACAATATTTATTTTTTTCTTAATAGAAGAAATCACATTAAATTAATATACACAAGTGCCATAAATACATGAGTGATCACACAGAAACTATATCAATAGTGTTCTCAATCACATATTCTTTCTTTTAAACTCATTGCAATCACATTTTTATCTGTGATTTCAGGGAATGTTTAGTCTTAAAAAAAAATTAGCTGTCAATAGATATCATTTGAGAAGATAAACTTCTATCAATGCAGCTTTTCAAGGAGGCAGTAATATTCAGACAGAAATGACAGAAGTAGAACTCAGATTTTAGGTAAACTTCCCAGGCTATAATAGTAACATTCTTGTAAACTTAGAACTTCATTCTGATTTTTCTAAATGTTGACTTTGTTGCTAGAATTTGTGTATTTTCACATGAAAATAATAGGAAAAAAATGAAGCCATTCCTATCACTAAACTAACTGTTCAGTACAACATATGTTTGTTAAGCACATGCTGCGTACAAACACTATGCTCATAAGTGTCAGGAATAAAAAAATGAAAAAGTACCCATCTCTATATTCAAGAATTTTACAATCTATAACAAGGAAAAAAATCATAGCCAATCCCTTGATCTGTAAAAGAAGGGCCCAAATCCACTTTATGAACCATCCGGAATTAGTAAAATTGCTAGAGTTCAGACTTCTTCTCCATGAACATGACCAAGTTATTCAAACGTTTTAATCATCCATCAGATGGGAATAGTTCAGTTCCTGCCTCATTGTGCTTTGGAGATGATGCTATAAAGAGAAAATGAGATAACACATGTACTTGTCACATTCTCAGGCAATAGCAAAACTCAATAAATATTAACTATAATCTTCATAATTTTAATTATTTGAAAACTTTTAGCATCTTATTATTGCTAATAATGTGTGTCATTATTGCTATTTATTCAATCCTTACTTTGTCTGTATAGACACGGCTGATTGTCAGTTTGACACAGTTCAAATCCAAAATTCAATTATTTAATATAGATCATCACAAATGTATAATCAAAAGGCTATGCAATTTCATCTAAGATGAAACTATTCTTTGTATATTGCAACAGTGTTTATTTTTTTATAAATATTCTGAATATAGTCCCAATCTCCTAGGTCTTTCTGGATCTAAGGAACACAATTTTATTTATGCCATAGGAAGATCTTTTTATCTAAAATTTTTATATTGATTTTTAAAAACACATTAGCTTCTTAAATATCCCAAGTACTTAATTCTCATTATTGTAAGATAATATATATTGTCAGTGATAGATTATCATAAGTGAAATAATGACCCTCCATTTACCATTCCAATATTCTGCTTCTCTTGTAGCCACACTTCTTAAAAGGTTTATTTATATCTCAGGCCTACAATTCTTCACTTTCCATTACTTTTCAAACAGACCGGTCTGCTTTTCCTCCTTACCTCTCCACCGAAACGCCCTTGTGAAAGAACTGAGAATTCTGCTGTTAACACATTTATTAACATTGTTCTTTCTTCATCATATTCAACCTTTCAGCAACATTTGATTCACTTTTTACCTCTGAAAAGTGTTGGTCACACCTTATGTTTCTCTTGGGTGAAACATAATATTCAGTATTATGCTGGCAAATATTTAACAACTGGCTTTCTAGGGAGAAAAAAACAGTCCAACTTGTAGTGTGGGCTGATTTTCATAATTTAAATCCTTTTACCATAAATTATTTCGAGCTGCCAACATGACACTGCTAAACAGAGACAAGACACACACAGATGCTCCAGCATACCACTTGATCTGTGAATTAGCATCGAGTAGCACTGAATACTCAAATTGCAAATAATTTTATTTTTATAAAATATTATTAAGATGTAATTATATGTTCAAAAGAATAAATTTTTAGTTATATTTAATGATTGTGACTTAAACATTTGATATTAATTAATTATCATTTATATTTTATTTTTGAATTTTAAAAATAATGTTAAACTCTTTAAAAAAACAATTTCTTTGGAAAGCCAAATAAAACATATTTTTATGAAAAAGATATATATGTATGTATCTTTTGGCTAGAAATACATTTAATTTTTTTTTACTCTTTAGATCATTACTTACAATAGAACACAATATACTTGAAAATCTTGTTAAAAGAAAAAGTGGAACTTGAGATGAGAATTTATTTGTAAGGAACATTGCACTTATTTTTTCTTCTATGGTAAAATCATTTTATTTGCTTCTTAACTTGCACCCAAATGTGTTAAGTCTTTGGAACTTAGCTCAAGCCACCTTCAGGTGGTATGGTCATTGTCCTTGAAACCTCAAATATCTCCTTGTTATTAAATGGAATATTACTCAGCCAAAGAAGAAATGAAATATAGCCATTTACAACAACATGGATGGACCTTGAAATAATCATACTAAGCGAAATAAGCGGGACAGAAAAGGTTGAAAATCACATGATATCACATATGTGGGATATAAACCTAAAAGTAACGAATGAACAGGACAAACAAAGACTCGTGGACATGGACAATAGACTAGAAAAGGGGGAGGAGGAAAGGGAAAAATAAAAAAATATAATGTTTAAAAAATTATGTATATATAATATGAAAAAATAAATAAACTGGCATTAAAAAAATAAAAAATGAATTCTAGGTTGCTATTCCTATATTAACAATCTGATGACTCCATTACATTAGTGGAATATCCCCTAAAATGGAGTTCAGTTTTGATCAATATAAACCAAGATGTGACCCTGTACTATTATCAAGGATAGGCAGAAGTAAAAGTCACCCTAAACCACTATATGCTTATGTCTCACCTGCAAGAATGGGAACTGGGAAGGGGAGAAATCTACATGCAGCACTGAATTTGAGAACATTGCTTGGGACCTCTAGGGTGATTTCTGTCTCCTGGCTTTCCTCTTCTTCCCAGATAGTTGCTCACAGTGTTTGGCATGCAGTCATCTCACTCTGCCTGGTTACATGTGCCGGCCACTGGGGACCCGAGCTTGTACTCTTTGAGAAAGTATGCCACGTTGAATTTGCCACTGTGATCTCTAGATTGGTTACTGAGAATGAATTTGCCACTGTGATCTCTAGATTGGTTACTGAGAATGTCACATTTTAGTGGACTATTCTGCTCGTAAACCAGCCAGAAGTAGAGGTGAAGACCCGTGCCCTTGAGAGACCCAGAAGCCACATAATTGGAAAGGACTGTGCCACAGCTAATGTTGTTGTCCTTCATGTTGACCACCAAAAAATGGTGCCATTCCCTATATTTGGAACCCTTCCTACTGGTAGCATCCAGATCTGTCAAGACCAAAGTGTAGAATTTACCTGTGTCAAGGCCATCTCATGCAATAGTGGTGGGTTGGTTCTTAACATGGGTAGGCATCAGCACTTTGCCCAGCTCCTCGATCTCCACCCAGTAAAGAGTGCTTTGGCCACTCGTCCACTTTCTGTAGGTTCAAGGGTCCAGACCTCTTGCTGAGGTTCATCGGCTTCATGGGGCCAAGGAGAAGGACAGTCGGGAGAGCTGCAGGAAACCAGGCGCAGGTCAGCAACAGAGACTAGAAGATGGTCACATAGTTTTGTATCTTCACAATATCACGTGTATTTCCTTTACATGAATTGTTACAATTGCGGTTTACTTATGCCATTATGTATTTAATGTCTACTCTACTAAATGAAGTTTCACAACTACAGGGACCATATTTGTTTGGTTCACTGCAACATCCCTAACATCAGAAACACATTGCACTCTTTCTGGCAAATGTTACTTGCTCAAAATGATTTTGGAATAAATTTTATTCGCCTCATTAATAGAGACACACTCTGAAGCTTATGATGTAGAAAGGCTAAAAAATGCAAAGAGAAAGAGATAATGATGTGATAAAGACTCAGGGGTTGCTAATGTTTAAAGTTCCCAGATTATCACAGCAAGGAAAAGATAGAAAAAGTTGCAAATAGCTTTATTTTTAGGTGGATAAGGGTAAGAAGCTCAATAAGGTAGACTTAGGTTTAAGTCCCACCATTTGAAGAAATGCTAAGCAATAAGGTTGAATTTTTATGACTTCTTAAGTTCCTCTTGATTAAGAAAGTTATGACAAAGAGATTCAGAATGGGAGCAGTCTTGTTCATGCTATTTTCAAGAGTTGACAGTATTTACATCAACCCCTATAATCCTGAGGACATTTATTTCAATTTAAGTCTATCATTTACTAGACTTATGGTGGTTGCCCTAAGGGGAAATAAGATTTTCAGACTTTAGTTTGAAAAATTTAATTCACATCCTTATAGATAAAAATTATTTCTTAAGTGTAAAAAAAGTTTTGTTTTCTATTTCTTGTTTTTGTTGAGTTCTATGCTTACTGGGATTATATGATGGACTTCGCTTTGGCCCAACATGAGAGCATAAATAATTAGATAATGCCGATAACCCACCCCCTTCCCAGACTGAATGTGAGGTTCGTGTTTTATTCATCTTAATGCCCTTAGGGTCTAGGCCAGTGCCTGGCACATAGCAGATGGCCAAGAAATATTTATTAAATTAAAAAAAGAAAAACATGCAAAAGTGCCTCATCCATAGGTGATCCTTTCCCCACGTCTTCAGCCCCACCCTTAATCTCAGTAGATTAGAAGAATCTAAATATGTAGGGTCTGTTTGGAGTCAAGATGACAGCACCAAACAAGGAGTTAACAAAAAGTTGCTAAAGACTTAGAGAAGCCCCTCCACACACATCTCCCAGAGAGATCAGTCTCAGACAAACTCTAACAAGGACAAAGCAGATTTATCAATTTTCTGTAGTATATTTTGGATATGTGATGTGAGCAGCGTTGAGATAGGATAATTCTAAAAGACTCATGTGAAACTACAGTAGCAAATTAACTGGGTTCTAGAACAGGGTTTTACACTCCCAGGGCAGGTTCTGTCCTTAGAGACAAAGAACATCAGGAAGATATTACCTTCCCTAGAGGAAAGTCATTTTTAACCTTTTACTGCTATCTCATACCCCTTAGACAATCTGAAGAAGGTGCTGGACTCTCTGAAAATTGTTGTGTCCTTTGGTGGATGGGAAAAATTGCTACCTTATTGTGGTATCATGGGAAAGATTGGTACCTTTACTTTTCAACATACTATAAGAATACGTTCAAATCCCTACAATATGTGCAGCAAAGCTTTTAAAAATAGTAAGTTGATGATTCTTTACTGGTCCTCTCAAAAGAAAGAAAAAGAAAGAAAGAGAACAACAAGCACAAATAATTAAATGATTAATTATAAATAATTAAAGTAGGGCAAAGCCTGACACCCACAATGCTTGGTGTTAGCTTTTCTCTAACCCCTTATTTTACATGAAAATTCTTAGGAAAATTACATAGGAATTTATGGGCTTTCTATACACCATTACTCAGTCAGCTCCAGATGGAGTGACTTATCAATTTGATACATTTAGTAAGAATAAATGAAGCTTGTCCTTCTTCTTCCTCTTGGGAGCAAACCTAGAAGCAAGCTGTCTCCGAGAAATGAGAGCAGCATTACACTTCTCTCATGCCTAGGTCTTAATTTGTGCAAAACCTTTTTGGGGAAGGAACTGTTTGTTCTTAGAGGCCTCCATTAGTTGGTACAAAGTGGTGCTCAGTGGATGTTGTGCTTAGTTTCATTGATTCATTGATGTGCACGGCTTCTGACAGTAAGTCTCTTTGACATCTCAGCATTAATCTGAGAATAATTATAAGGAGAAAGTTTTTATGTTCTTTTATTCTATAGAATCTTTTAAAATTATGTAAATTATGTCAATTCTATTTGAAATTTAAATATAACCTTGTATGAAAATTAATGAGAAAAAAATGATCAATGGCTCCTTGTTTATATAACCTTGATAAAAACCGCTTTAGGACTTGTTCAGAGCAAGAAACAATTAATTTTGGACTAGTAGCTAAGATCTTCAAATTAATGTATGTTTATTCAATGTCAATATGCTCAACTGTGGTTGTAGTTGTCACTGCTGTTTTCTCAGCATTTGTCAGTCAGGATTTTGGGGTTTTTTTACTTATTGAAAAGACTGGTTAAACAGTGATATGTCAGAAAAGTAAACTATAATTGGGCAAAACTAATTTTTTAAAGTGTAATTGCTGAGATAAAGCTCTGGAAAATACACAAAAAGCCCAGGCTGTATAAAGATGTAAAAGATTACTTTCTTTATAATCATTGAAATTTATGACAAATTTAAACCTCACAGATAAAAACACAGTCTTTGCTAAAAGTATTTAAACACTATTCAAATGAATATTATCTAAACACAGCGGCTAGTGAATAAAAGAACATGCCAATGTATATCCAGCACTTTGGTGATATTTGGCTGAACATCTGTTCTAAATGGTATGTTATTAAGAACGAGTTGAGCAGGTCCACTTTCTATCAATGCATGTTATCAACAAATACTGATTAAACTTCAACTCCACATTAGGAGATTTTTGTGGCCGAGAACATTGAAGGTATGTGTAATAAAAGAAATGCATTTTCAGAATAGTTACCACCAGGTATTTGATAAATAATGCTTGTGTCTACTTTAACAAGATTGAAACATTTGATATAAACATTATCTTTATTTTAGAAAACATTTGATATAAACATTATCTTTATTTTAGAAAACATTTGATATAAACATTATCTTTATTTTAGAAAACATTTGATATAAACATTATCTTTATTTTAGAAAAGTTTAAGTTCATTATCAAATGCACCAAAACCTATACACAATAAAAATATCACTTATTTATAGCATATGTTGCTATTCTGAATATACTACATTCAAAGAATGATTTGAGCATATTGGATTTGGGAGTGGAGAAGGCTTTAATCTATAAATTGTTATTAAATTGTCATTATAACTACAGATAAGTATTTCACATTTTATATAAATTTGTCTCTAAAATACATAAAATATGTTATAATGTAAAAATTTAACCAATTTGAGTTATTTCTTTAGGCCCCTAGTCATTAATAAATGTTTTATTTCTATTCAAGTCATAAAAAATAATCAGTGCAAATAACTTATTCTGTAACTCTGATTTCTGAAATGCTAAATTAACTGAATACTTCAATGAGTTTAAGTTTGGGTTAGATATTGGTGGTAAGTAAATACAACTTAAGTGAAAGAATTACAAAAATTTATTGAAGTTGAACTTAAAAACTACATAGAATAGATGATGCGGAGGGGGAAGCAGATTCTGAGGCCACAATCTTTCCCCAGCCTATTGCAATTTATAATCCTGTTTTATTTTCTGTTTTTTGGTTTTTGGTTTTTGGTTTTTAATGACAATGAGCCAAAGCATCTAGAAGCATGGATTACAAAGTTTTAGCTCATTAGGTAGAATTTTAAGTCAATCAAGAGCCCCTAGAGACACCTTAAAGGCGCTGCATATTCTAAAAACACCTGAGAAAGGGGCATGCAAAAGATGAATCAGACAGAAGAAAACTGTAAATAGAGAGCTGAGAAATTGGTGACAGAAGTCCAGAGTCAACATGATTAAAGCCCAGTCAGGAGTCTTTGATGAGATAACCTAATTGAATGATTATAAAAAATATGAGAGAGAAACATGGTAGATTTAACACTTGTATTTCCCTCTGTTTCCTCCTGAAACTGCACTAAAATAGTGATAAAGGGATTTTTTTAAAGCATAAATGTCCAAGAACAAATAGAAAAGAAGATATAGCAACACCCAAATTTTGGAAGCTAGAAAAAAGGTGAATGAATATCAATTAACTTCACAGACTACAGAATGCCAGGACCAGCATTGGCAGCAGAGAAAGGCCAGCAGCAAGATCATCTGAGCTGCAGAAACCCCAAAAAACACAGACATTAAAAGTATCATGTACCTTTGAAAGAAAAGATATAGTTAAGAATAAAACTAAGATGGGCTAAATATTCACATAGTAGCAATTAACCCCCCATATCCTGTCCTTTCTTCTACCTAGCAGAGCAACTGCCCCTCAACCACCCAGGCAGAAGACAAGTGTGCCTTAGAGAAAAGTTAAGTTAAAGGGGAATGTTAGGCCAGAATCCAGGATCCACTGGCAAGAGAGTTAGTCATTGAAACTGAAAACTGGGGTTTCAAGTGGAAAATCTACATAGGAAAAGGAAAATCTCTCACCTCTTTGCTCGGTCAACTCTGAGAAAACACTAACTAGTCTTTTCAGAAAAAAACAAAAACAAAAAAAAAACCAGAGAATTCCTTTCTAGAAAAACCATCCAGACCAAGAGAGGAGACATACAGATACTGACTATTGAGAGTTTATCCAATAAAATAATTTAACTAGATAATTCCACAGTAAGATTTGCCACCTGAGAATTCCCTTCCTCACCCCACCCCCCACAGAAGTTCCAGTCAATTTCTAACATGAAAGACAAAGGCCAAAATAATCAAAGAAGTAACTCAAAAAAGAACAGAGAAAATACAAGCAGCAGAAGAAAATTTTCCAAAACTCTAATTAGTATCTTCAATAACATAAGAGAATATACAGTATTCTTAAAATAGATTGCTATTTTTTCTTTTTTTTAATTTAATTTTATTAGTTTCAAATATACAGTACATTGGTTAGACATCTATATTGTTCATCAAACAATCCCTCTAATTGCTCCCTCCCTCCTCTGGCCCTCTGCTTGGCCATCATATTAATGCTAACTACATTCCCTCTTCCATGCTCCTCGTGCCCAACTATCAACTACTAATTTGTACTTCCTTAACCTTTCACCCCATCCTTCCAGCCTCCCAACCCCTTTCTCCTCTCTCCATTACCAAATTGTCCATTATATTTGTGAGTCTGTTTTTGATTAGTTTGTTCTTTTTGTTCCTTAGATACCTCATATAAGTGAAATCATATGGTATCTAACTTTCTCTGTCTGACTTATTTCACTCAGCATAATAACCTCTAGGTCCATTCATGTCATTGCAAATGGTAGTATTTCATTTTTTTTTAATGGCTGAGTAATATTCCATTGTATATATGAATCATAACTTCTTTATCCAATCATCTGTTGGTAGGCATTTAGGTTGCTTCCATATCTTGGCTATTGTAAATTGTGCTGCCATAAAAATAAGGGTGCATAGATTTTTATGAATTATTGTTTTGGTTTTCTCTAGATAAATACCCAGAAGTCAATTAAAATCATTTTTAATTTTTTGAGAAACCTTCAGACTGTTTTCATAGTGGCTGTGCCAATTGGCAATCCCACCAACAGTATGAGGGGTCCCTTTTTTTCATGTCCTTGCCAAAGCTTGTTGTTCTTTGATTTATTGGTGATAGCCATTCTGATGGGTGTGAAGTGATATTTCATTGTGGCTTTAATTTGCATTTCTCTGATGAGTAGTGACTTTGAGCATCTTTTCATATGTCTATTGGTCATCTGTATTTCCTCTTTGGAGAAATATCTTCTCAAGTCTTCTGCCTATTTTTTAATTAGATCATTTGTTTTTTTGTTGTTGTTGAATTGTATGAGTTCTTTATATATTTTGGATATTAACCCCTTATCAGATGTATCATAAGGGAATTTCTTCTCCCATTCAGTCAGTTGTCTTTTTGTTTTATTGATGGTTTTGCTGTACAAAAACTTTTTGGTTTGAAGTCTCATTTGTTTATTTTTTTCTTCTGTTTCCCTTGCTTGAGGAGATATATCTGAAAAGAAATTACTGTCAGCAATATCAGAGAGTTTACTGCCTATGTTTTCATCTAGAAGTGTTATGGTTCCAGGCCTTAACATTTAAGTCTTTAATCCATTTTGAGTTTATTCTTGTATATTTTTGCCTCCTTTGTAATGTATTAAGTGAGCATGTAAGTGTGGATTTATTACTGGGCTCTCTATTCTGTTCCATTGATCAATGTATCTGTTTTTATGCTAGTACCACATTGTTTTGATTACTATAGCATTAACAGAGCATTCCAAAGCAATAAAAAAAAAAGAATTTTAAAAGATCACAGAAATAACATTTTTAAATGAGTTGGAAAACGAAGTTGGATAAATTTTTGAGAAAGTAGAAGAAAAACTGAAAGAAAAAATATATAAAAAAATTAAGATCAACATCAAAATGGAGACTTCCAGAAAGACAGAGAACAACAACAAAACAAAATAAAACAAAACAAAAAACAAAAAACAAAAAACAAAAAAAAAAAATAAAACAAAACAAAAAACAAAAAAACTAGAGAAAATATATAACTCCCCAGACCTGGGTATTATTTTTCAAATGAAAAGCCCACTAAGTTGTCAAGACAATAAAAGATCTTTATAAAAACACAGCATGAGAAAAAAATGCAGAGCTCTGTACATAAAGAGATAATTATAAAAAATTACTGAGAGGAAAAAAATGATCAAAATCGAAGGATTGAGGATCAAAGTGCCATTAGGTTTCTGAATAACAGCATGGGAAATTAGAAAACAATGGAGCAATGCTTCAATGACTTAGGAAAATTATTTCTAACTATCACAAATATCACTGAAGGAGAAAAGTATAATAAAGATTATTTTTAGTAGGGCAAGATTTTAAAAACTATCTAATTAATACTTGAAACTGAAAAATCCAGAAATATCAGTAGAAGCATTACGTTTATAAATATGGAGGGAAATACCAAAGAAGCAGTTATGTGAGTTGAGAATTCTTATCTCTGAAGAGGGAAAATCAGAACTAGGGCAGTGGATACTTACTGTCTTTTCATTTTATACCTTGTAAAACTAATTTACTTTTGAAACCATTTACTTTTACAATATCAGATAAAATAAAAATTAAATTACATTCAAGTACAAAATAAACAAAGATTTAAAATACTATAAAAATTAATAAAAAGAAATCTCATTTAAAATTAAGTTGGGAGGCCAAAAGAGAAAGCTCTCATGCCCCACAGCAATCTTAGAACCAAGCAGGAATAATTCTTTGTTTATAATAGCTCCCTCAGCTTTCTATTTTCCTTTGTTTCTCTAGACTTGCATGTAGTTCACTATTAGAACCCATGTCCCAAATTACAATTCTTTCTTTTTCCCAAATGAAACTAGTTTGCTGAAGAAATATCTGGCTATTTGTTTAATTACAGTACAAAAAAATATATATATTATATTACATAGTATGCACTCATTTGAGTACAAAGTATGTAGGTATAAATACCTGTATATGCATAGAATATCTCTGAAGAACAGAAAGAAACTGATAAAAATGACTGCGCTTAAAAAAAAAAAACGTTTGGAGTTCCTGTCAAGATGGTGTGGTAGGTAAATGTTGTACTTGCCTCCCCCATAACTGCATTAAAATTATAACTAAATTATAGAACAGTCAACCTGGAGAACTATCTGAAGACTAGCTGAACACAACTCTTATAACTAAAGATATAAAAAAGAGGCCATATCAAGGCTGGTAGGAAGGAAGGAAATGTGAAACAGGCTGGTCCCACATCCTTGTGTGGTGTTTAAAAATTGGAAGTGATATCTCCACTGCAGATATCCCTGAAAGGAATGAGCGTTCCAAGCCTACACCAGGATCCCTAGCACAGGGCTCCAGTGCTGGGAAGAAGAGTCCCCACAAAATTTGGCTGTAAAAATAAGTAGGAATTTTGATCATCTGGGTGAGAGCAAAGGCTGCTAGAAACCCAGACATCTCCTTAAAGGGCTCATGTAGAGACTCACTCACTTGCAGGCACTCACCTTGGGCTCTAGG
>NW_006438867.1:491658-524819 GCF_000325575.1 Pteropus alecto | reverse complement strand
AGATGAGTTGTGTGGCTTCAGAGTGAGAACTGAGGGCCACCACTATTGCCATGTTGAGCCCTCCTCCTGTACAGCCTACAGGCAGGTATCATCTTGCTTGTGCTGAGCCCTCCTTTCACATGGACAAATATGAATCTGCATTAAATTGTTCCACCCTGGTGACTCCCTGAGACTTTTTGCTGGAGACATTTTTATGGCTGGGAAATCAGCCCTACCCCATGCTCTCAGCAAAAGACTCCTTTAGCAGCAATCAACAGGCCTTGGCACAAGCAGATCTAGAGACAATTTCAGTGATAGGTAACCAGCACTGCCAGGGCTGCAGTTGTTCTAGGACAAATCTCAGGAGTTGGAGAGCAAGAGATGAGCAGCAGCTGGCATCGGTATAATCTGAGACTTTTGTGAATGACCACAGGCTAAGTACTGGCACCAAATGTGAATCATCACTAATGTGGAAACATCACTTACCCAATCCTGGTGACTCCCTGAGACCCTACTTCACCCAACTCACATAACACCTAAGGCTTTTTCACCTGCTGAGACTTGGGGTGCACTGGGCCTTTTGCTGAGCTACCCCAGGCTTGTTACTGGTGTGAAATAGATGCATTTCTAGAAAAATACAATATTCCAAGACTGAGTCAAGAAAAAACAGAAAAGTTGAACCAATTGATTACTACTAATGAAATCATGTCAATAATCAAAAAATTGCCAACCAAAAGTCCTGGAATGAATGATTTCACAGGTGAATTTTACTAAACATTCAAAAAAGAGTTAACTTTTACTCTTCTGAAACTAGTACAAATAACTCAGAAGAAGGATAGTCTCCTGAGCTCATTTTACGAGGCTACCCTGATTCCCAAACCAGATAGACATTACAAAAAAAAAAAAAAAAAATTATACATGGTACTCCTGATGAACATAGATGCAAAAATCCTCAACAAAATATTAACAAACTAAATTTAGCTATACATTCAAAAAATAATACACCACTGATCAAGTGGGATTTATTTCTGGGATGCAAGGTTGGTTTAATATTCACAAATCAATTAATGTGATATACCACATTAACAAAATGAAAGATAGAAATCATATGATTATATCAATAGATAAAGAAAAACTTCTGACAAAATCCAGCATCCATTTAGGATAAAATGTCTCAGCAAAGTAGGAATAGACAGAACATAACTCAACATAATAAAGGTCATATATGATAAACCCAGAGCTAATATCATACTCAATGTGGAAGAACTAAAAGCATTTTCCTTAAGACCAGGAATAAAACAAAGATATCCACTTTCACCACTTTTATTCAGCATAATATTGGAAGTCTTATCCACAACAATCAGACAAGAAAAAGAAATAAAAGGCATCCAAATTGAAAAGGAAAAAGGAAAACTGTCCTTATTTGCAGATGGCATGAAACTATATAGAGAGAAACCTAAATATTTTACCAAAAAACTGTTAGAACTGATAAATAAATTTAGTAAAGTAGCAAGATACAAAATTAATATTTAGAAATCAGTTGCATTTTATACAACAATAATAAACTATCAGATTGAAATTAAGAAAACAATTCTATTTACAAACTGAATCAAAAATATCTAGGAATAAATTTAACCAAGGAGGTAAAAAATCTGTACTCAAAAAATTATGTGTCTTTGAAGATAAAAATTGAAGAAGATACAATAAATAAAAACATATACCATGCTCATTAATAAAAAAAATTATAACATGGTTAAAATGTCCATACTACCCAAAACAGTCTATATATTCTCTTCAATCCTATCAAAGTAATAATGGCATTTTTCAGAGAAATAAAACAAATAATTCTAAAATTTAGATCAAACCATAGGAGACCTCAAATAGCCACAACAATCTTGAGAAAAATCAAACAAAGTTAGAGGTATCATACTACCTGATATCAAACTATACTACAAGGCTATAGTAATCAAAACAACATGCATAAAAACTAACACATAGATCAATGGAACAGAACAGAGAGCCCAGAAACAAACCCACATCTATATGGTCTATTAATCTATAACAATAGGGTAAAGGCAGTCTATTTAATAAAGTGTGTTGGGAAAACTAAACATATTCATGCAAAAAAATTAAACTAGGGCACCTTCATATACCATATACAAAAATAAACTCAAAATGGATTAAAAACTTAAATATAAGACTCAAAACCATAAAACTCTCAGAAGAAAACATAGGCAGAAAACTTTTTGATATTGCTCTTAGTACTATCTTTTTTTGTTATATCTCTTCAGATGAGGGAAACAAAAGAGAAAATAAACAAATGGGACTGCACCAAATTAAAGTTTTGTACAGCAAAGGAAACCATCAACAAAATAAAAAGACAACCTACTGAATGGGAGAAGATATTTGCCAATGATACATCTGTTAAGGAGTTAACATGCAAAATGTATAAAGAACTCATACAACTCAACACCAAACAAACAATCCAATTAAAAAATGAACAGAGAATTGAACAGACATTTTACAAAAGAGGACCTACAGATGGCCAATAGACATATGAAAAGATGCCCAATGTCACTAATCATCAGAGAAATGCAAATTAAAACCACAATGAGATGTCATCTCACACCTGTCAGAATGGCTAACATCAATAAATCAAAAAACAGCAAGTGTTGGTGAGGATGTGAAGAAAAGGGAACCCTCGTGCACTATTAGTGGGACTGCAAATTGAAACAGCCACTATGGAAAACAGTTTAAAGTTTCCTCAAAAATAGTAAATATAGAACTACCATATGACCCAGGAATTCCACTTCAGAATATTTACTAAAAACAAACAAACAAACAAACAAAAACACTAATTCAAAAAGATACAGCACCCCTATGCTCACTATAACACTATTTACAATAGCCAAGCTATGGAAGCAACCTAAGTGCCCGACAACAGATGATTGGATAAAGAGGTAGTATGTGTCTACAATGGAATATTACTCAGTCATAAAAAAAGTGAAATCTTAACCATTTGTGACAATATGGAAGGACTTAGAAGGTATTACACTAAATGAAATAAGTCAGACAGAAAAGGACAAATACCACATGATCTTCATTATATGTGGAAACTAAAAGACAAAATTAACAACCAAAAAAAATGGAAACAGACTCATACAGAGAACAAACTGATTGTTGCCAGACTGGACATTGGGGCCTGGGTGAAAATGGTGAAGGGATTAAGAAAATATAAATGTATAATTACAAAATAGTGATGGGAATATAAAGTACAGCATAAGGAATATTGTCATTAATATTATAATAACTATATATAGTGTGAGGTGGGCCAATTGAGGGATCACTTTGTAAATTATATAAATGTCTATTCCCTATGTTGTACTCTTGAAATTAATATAAAATAATACTGAATGTCAGTTCTAATTACAATTTTTAATTTAAATTTTTTAAATAAATAAAAAAAAATTTGGACTTCCAGTCAAGATGGTTGAGGAGGTAAACTATGAGCTAGACTCTTCTCACAACCACATCAAATGTAAACTAAATTATAGAACAATCATCACTGAAAACCACCTTAAGACTAGCTGAACTAAATTTCTATAATTAATGATACAAAGAAACCATGTTGAAACTGGTAAAAGGGGTGAAGATGGAGACCTGAAAGTTTCCATATCCTCTGAGTGGCACTTAAGAAACTGGAGGGATATATAGGCTGAGAAACAGGGGTCCCAGTCCTACTCAGAGCTCCCTAGCTTGGGCCATCAGTACCAAGAAGAGATGTCCCTATAACATCAGACTGTCAAAACTAGCAAGGATTGCATCCAAGAGAGACAAAAGTCTACAGGAGGCCAAGATGCCTCCTAAAGGCCCCACACACAGGTTCACTCACTCATAAACTCATTCAGTATAAGGATTAGCACAGAGTCAGCAGTTTTAAAAACAACAAGGACATACTGGGAAAAATTTAATTGACTAACTCCAGGGCAAGAACTGGAAGGACAGGAATTGGAGAAACTCTCCCTAGGGATGGAAGCATTGACAGTCACTTTTTTTTTTTTTGTTAAGCTCTCCTCCCACTCAGCTGGCCTGAACCAGGTAAGTGCCAAATCTGTGCTCTCAACTAACCTGGTTAACACCATTTGCCCCACTTTGGTGGTTCCTTGAGACTCTGCCCCACCCAACTCTCTTGACCTGGATTCTTCAAATCTCTCCTCCACACAAACACCTTCCTTGGCTCATGCTGTGAACTTTCTCCCAAATCCACAAAACTCACACAAGTGTCAGCCACCTTTGGCTTGAGGTACAGACATTTTCAATGGTCCACAAACTCCACACAAGTACCTTCTGCCAAGAAGCACAAAGCGCACCCACCAGAAGTGGTGCATTATAATTTCACTTAGCTGTCCCCAACTCTGGCATAAGTGACAGCCAGTCTTTTCCTATCACAGTTCAGCTTAGGATCTACAAGCCTGGAACAAGTGGCAGTTGGCCTCAGCTTACATTGTAGTGCCCACCAAACATTCCCAAACATGACATAAAAGCCAACCTCAGATTGCAGAGTAGCCTCTACCAATCACCTCCAAGCCCAGCACACATGTCAATAAACCACAGGTAATTTGTACCTCCTACCAAGTGGCCCCAAGCCTGACACAAGTGGCTGCTGACCTTGGCCTGCATCAAAGCCCTTCTCAAAAAGCTCCAGACCCAACACGCCTGAAGGAAAGCATTTGCTGGCACCAGAACCCCACTAAAGCAACTCATACTGTAAGGAATAAGCCTTCATACAAGAGCTTCTCTGATATATCTATTGCCAGCCCTCATAGCCAGTCAGCGCAAGCATCAATCCCACCACCCACTGACATGCCAGCATCAATCAAAGCTCAACTACATAATGAGAGCACACAGCACACACACAGAAGACACTCCTGGAACACCTGGCTTGGGTGATCGAAAGACTACATTACTGGGCTCCACAGGAAACCTTCTACTTAAGGCCATCATGTTAAGACCAGGAGACATGCCAGATCTACCAAATATAGAGAAACAAACACAAGGAGTCAACCAAAATGATGAGACCAAAAAAAAAAATTGAAATAACAGAGCAAAACTCAGGAAAAAATAAATAAATAAAATGGAGACAAGCAATCTACTAGAGAGAGTTCAAATATAATGGTTAAAAGAATGCTTAATGAACTTGGGAAAAGAACAGATGAACTCAGTGAGTTGATCTCAGGAAAAAAATAGATGAATTTCAACAAAGAGATAGAAAACATGAAAAAGAAGATAAAAGACATAAAAAAGGACCCATAAGAACTAAAGAATACAATAACTGAAATGAAGAACACACCAAAGGGAATCAACAACAGATTACTGAATTAGTGATCAGAAACACCCACCAGAACAACAGAAACAAAAACAAAAGCAAAATCCAATAAAAATGAAGATAGCTTAAGGAATCTCTGGGACAACATCAAACATACCAACTATTGTATCATGGGGTAACAGAAGAAAAAGAGAGAGAGCAAAAGATTAAAAACTTATTTGAAGAAATAATGACAGAAAACTTTCATAACCTGGTGAAGGAAATGTACACTCAGGAAGCACAGAGAGTCACAAACAAGTGAGCCCAAAGAGGCCCACATATAGAATAAAAAAGTTGAAAGTTAAAGATAAAAAGAAAAATCTTAAAAGTAGCAAAAGAAAAGTAGTTGCATATAAAAGAGCTCTCATAAGACTAGCAGCTGATTTTTCAACAGAAACTTTGCAGTCCAGAAAAGACGGGTACAAATTATTCAAGTGAGTAAAGACAAAACATACAACCAGTATTACTCTACCAAGCAAGATTATCAATAAGAATTGAAGAAAAGAAGTTTCCCACACAAGAAAAAGTTCAAGGAGTCCATTGCAAGTATTACCAGTATTACAAGAAATGTTAAATGGACTTCTTTAAGTAGAAAAGAAAAGAACGAAAATTTGAATAAAAAATAGGAAAGAAAAAAACTGTCACTCACAATGGCAAACACTAAGTAAAAGCAGTGGATCAGCCAATATAAAACTAGTACAATGCTTAAAAGACATAAGTAGTAAGATCATGTGTAATTACAACATTAAATTAAAGGGTACACACACACACAAAAGATGTAAAAAATGGCAAAAACATAAACGTGGAAGGGGTGAAAAAAATTGTAATGATTTTAGAATGTGCTCAAATTTAAGTAAATATCAACTTAAAATAGACTGCTATAAACATAGCTTGGAATATGTAAAAATAAACATAGTGATAACAAACCAAAAATCTATACGAGAAATACAAAAAAATAGAGAAAAGAATCCAAACATAACACTATAAAAAGTCGCCAACCAAAGAGAGCAAGAGAATAAGGAGGGAACAGAGAAGAATTAGAGGAATAATCCATAAAAAATAAAATGGCAATAACTATGTATCTATCAATAAGTACTTTAAAGTAAATAGACTAAATGCTTTAGTCTTAGATATAAAGTGGCTGAATTGATTTAAAAAAAAAAAAAAGACCCATACATATGCTGTCTATTGACTCCTTTCAGATTAAAAGACAAAAACAGACTGAGAGTAAAGAGATGGAAAAAGATATTTTAGCATATTGAAACAAAAAAACTAGGGTAGCAAAACTTTTACCAGATAAACTAGGCTTTAATGCAAAGGCTGTAACCATAGACAAAGAGAGGCATTTTATAAAGATGAAAGGATCAACCTAATAAGAGGATATTATTAGGTTGTAAACATACGCACACTCAACCTAAGAGCACCCTCAAAAAATAAGCAAATATTGACAGGCGTAAAGGGAAATATCAACAGTATTAAAATAATAATAAAAATGTAACACTCCATTGATATCAATACATAAATCATTTAGACAGAAAATCAAGAAGGAAAGAGTATAATGTATATAAAATATACATTAGACCAGGTGAATTTAATTAACATTTTTAGAACATTTTACCCAAAAGCAGCAGAGTATCTATTCTTTTCAAGTCTATGCAGAACATTTTCGAGGATAGACCACATGTTGGGCCACAAAACATGTCTCAATAAATTTAAGAAAACTGTAATTATATCAAGCGTCTTTTCTAATCACAATGCTATTAAAGTAGAAATCAGTTACAAAACAAACTGAAAAACATACAAACACATAGAGGCTAAATAACATACTACTAAACAATGAATGGGTTAACAATGACATCAAGAAGGAAATCAGAATATACCTTGAGACAAATGAAAATAAAAATACAACAACCCAAAATATATGGGACAAAGCCAAAGAGCCATTCTAAGAGAGAAATTCATAGCAATACAGGCCTACCTCAAGTAATGAGAAAAATCTCAAATAAAAAATCTAACTTTAAACATAAAGGAACTAGAAAAAGAACAAGCAAAGCCCAAAGTGAGTAGAAAGAAGGAAATAATAAATAGCAGAGTGAAAATAAACAAAATAAAGACTAAAATGTTTTTCAAAAGATCAATGAAACCAAGAGCTGGTTCTTTGAAATGACGTACAAAATTGATATGAAAAACTTTTTTCCAGACTCACCAAGAAAGAAATAGAAAGGGTATAAATAGATAAAATCAAAATCAAAGAGGTGAAGGGACAACCAGCACCACAGAAATAAAAAAGATTATAAGAAAATATTATAAACAATTAAATGCCAACAAATTGTACACCCTAATAGCAATGGATAAATTTCTACAAACATACAATCTTTCAAGAATGAGTCAAGAAAAAACAGAAAATTTACAGGCTAATGAATACTAGAGAAATCAAATCAGTAAAAAAGAAAAAAGAAACTTCCCAACAAACAGAAGTCCTGCACTACATGGCTTCATAGGTGAATTTTACAAAACTTTCAAAGAAAAATTAATACCTATCCTTGTCAAACTATCTTTAAAAAAATAATGAGGGAAACCTCTCAAATTCATTTTATAAGGCCAGCATTACCCTGATACCAAAGCCAGGCAAAGATAATGCCAAAAAATAAAAAATAAAAATACAGGACAATATCCCTGATGAAAAAAAACATTTCTCAATTCAATATTAGCAAACCAAATTAAGCAATACATTGAAAGTTCTTATACCACAATCAAGTGAAATTTCTTCCTGGGATACAAGATTGGTAGAATATCTACAAACCTAGGAGATAAACCACATAATCAAAATGAAGGATAAAAATCAGATAATCATATCAAAGCTGAAAAAATGCTTGACAAAATCCAACATCCATTTATGACAAAAAATAAATTCAACGAAGTGGGAATAGAGGGAGCATACCACAACATAATAAAGGCCACGTATGAAAACCCCACAGGCAACATCATACTCAATGGTGAAAAGCTGAAATATTATTCTTTAAGATCAGGAAAAAGGCAAGAATGTTCACTTTCACAACTTTTTATTCAACATAATATTAGAAGTTTTAGCCATAGCAATTAGATAAAATAAATAAATAAATAAAAGACAACCAAATTGGAAAGGAAAAATTAAAACTGTTATTATTTGCAGATGACATGTTGCTGTATATAGAGAACTCTAAAGATTTCACCAAAAATCAATTACAATTAATTAATTAATTCAGTAAAATAGGATACAAAATTAATATTCAGAAATAAGTTGCATTTTATACAATAATAATGAACTATCAGAAACAGAAATTAAGAAAGCAATCCCGTTTACACTTGCACTAAAAGAATAAAATGCCTAGGAGTAAATTTAATCAAGGAGGTGAAAGACCATATTTGAAAAACAATAAGATACTGAAGAAAGAAATAGAAGACATATTAAATAAATGAAAGGATATACCATGCTCATGAATAAAAAGAATTAACATGGTGAAAATGTCTGTATTACCCAAAGCAATCTACAGATTCAATGCAATCTTTATAAAAATACCAATGGCATTTCCCACAAAACTAAAACATTACTCCTAATATTCATACAGAACCACAAAACACCCTGAATAGCTAAAGAAATATTTTGTGAGAATAAAGTTGGAGTTATCATGTTACCTGATATCAAACTATACTACCAGGCTACAGTAATCAAAATAGCATGGTATTGGCCTAAAAACAGACACATAGATCAATGGGACAGAATAGAGAGCCCAGAAATAAACCCATGCCTATATGATCAATTAATCTGTGACAAAGGAGCAAGAATATATGATTGGGTAAAGACCATGCCTTCAATAAATTGTGTTGGAAAATTAGGCAGACATGAAAAAAAAATGACTGCATTCTTACATTACATACAAAAAAAGAAGAAAAAAAACCTCAAAATGACACCTTTAAACTCTTAGAAGAAAACATAGGCATTAAACTCTTTGACTCTGGTCTTAGCAATTTAGGGGATGACAACAAAAGCAAAAAATAAACTAATGAGACTAAATCAAACTAAAAAGCTTCTGCATCAGAGAGGAAATCTTAAAAAAGAAAAAAGGCAACCTATTGAATGGGAGAGAATATTTGCAAATGATATATTCGATAAGGGATTAATATCCATAATATATAAAAATACTCATACAGCTCAACATTAAAGAAAATAATCAAATTTAAAAATGGGCAGATCTGAATAGACATTTCTCCAAAGAAGACATACAGATGGCCACTGGATACATGAATAGATGCTCAATATAAGGGAAATGCAAATCAAAACCACAAGGAGATATCATCTCACAACTGTCAGAATAGCTATTATCAATAAATCAACAAATGAAAAGTATTGGTAAGCATATGGAGAAAAGGGAACCTTCATGCACTGTTTATTAGTGAGATTGTAAATTGGTGCATCAAGTATGGAAAACAGTATGGAAGTTCCTCCAGAAATTAAAAACAGATCTACCATATGACCCAATAATTTCACTTCTGGGTATTAATCTAAGAAATCTAACAGGTTGAATAAGTTAATGTCCCCATGTTCCATAACATATTACTGTAGATTAGAATTGTACGATACAATTTACTGTGATGATGAAAATGTAGGTCTGACTCATCTGCTATAGTTGCGAATAGTTACATATGACTATTAGCACACTTGACACGTTGCTAGTGTGACTGAAAAACAGAATTTTTAACTGTATTTATTTTTTTTATTTAAATTTAAATAGCCACCTGTGATTAATGGCTGCCATGTTGGACTAAACAGCTCTAGACAGCCTGTTATTAAGGAAAATCATAGTGTAGTCTATAAAAATTGGTATATGCATCCACTAGAGGAAAGTAATAGCAAAAGACAGGCATCTATATTTGCACAGATAATTTGCTCAAATAGTGTCCTTCTTCCTTCTACAGTCAGGAATAAAGGATTCAGAAAAAGTGAAAATTGTCATAAAGAAATTAAGTGGGATTTTTTTTTTATGACTTACTGGAACTAAAGATGGTTGAACTAACTGCACAAAATATTAGTGTCCTTTCTTAAAAAGTGAGTACCTTAAAATATTTTCAGTATTCAGTAATTTTCTTTTTCTACCTTTTTTCCCCGGCTTTATTATAATATAACAGATGGTTAATTGCTAGTATTTACATTGTACAATTCAATGAGTTTTTTTCAATTATACTTGGCATATAAAGATGTATTAGTTTCAGTTGTACAGCATAGTGGTTAGAGATCTTTACAACTCACAAAGTGATCACCTCACTAAATCTAATATCCTTTTCCCTCTTACGTATTTATTACATTATTAACTCTTTTCCTTATGCTATACTTTGCATCTCCGTGTCTATTTTGTAACTATCCATTTGTACTTCTTAATCCCTTTACCCTTTTTCACCATCCCCTCAAATTCTCATCCCATCTAGTAACCCTCAAAGTATTCTCTGTATCTATGAGTTTATTTCCATTTTTGTTGTTTGTTTTGTTCTTTAGATTCTACATGTATGTGAAATCATGTGATATTTGACTTTTAATTTGCTTTAAAGTGATCAAACACTGTAGGTTTAACTCAGAACATAGCCCTTCCACGTACTCAGAAGGCAGATGGCTGCCTGGCCTGCAGCCATAAGAAAGGCAGTGCACGAACAGTTCTCGGCAGGACCTGTTCCCAAGGACTTTTTCTACTGCTTCCATGGACTTTATCTGCTTGGTCCACTCAAGAAGGTGGCTAGTCTGCCATTCTCATGGACACTATCTGCTTCTGTAACTAAGCAGCACATCCTGTAACTAAGCTCCAATCTTCCTAAGAAGTCAGTGGCTCCCCCAATGAGGTAATTCTCTCACACCCCCAACCCCCACCCTGCTTGAGGATAAAATATTGCATGCTTTAGGCTGGGTGCCTTTTCTTGTAGCTCTGACTGGCTACTGCTGAAGCTTCCATGCCCCATGAGTGATAAACAACATGTCACACCCCTATGATCTTTCCTGGTTGTTTTTCTAGAATATCTCAGTTATAGGTACCTGACCTGGACCTCCTGCATTACAAACATCCTCATAAATAAAAAGTTACCATTTATGGGAATATGATGAGGTAGCGGAGTGCCAAGTTAAAAGCACCCTTCTTTGGGATTCTGAATCTGCAACAAGGCTACCTGTTCATTATTAGTTGTGAGCTATGATCATTCAAAGCAGCACATGAAGGTAGAGTGTCCTAATGAAAAAAAGTTTCCTATTTTTTTGTTCCTTTGAGTATTTAATCTCTTGTTCATTCTATAAAACATCCACAATGTGAAAACACTAATAGCCCACGAAATAGTTGAATAATTTCTTGTTAAAACTCTTAGCAAACTATGGGTACTAGATGGTCAAGTCCTTGGCTTTGGTGCTTAAGGAAGCTAATTAGCCCAGAAGAAGAGCAAAAGGAAAGCGAAAACTGTCTTGCAAATGAACTACAGATCTGAATGATAACAAAAGTATATGTGGAGAAGATTCAGGAAAATGATGCTCACCTTTTGGAATAAGTGACCAACTACTTTCATATATGATAAATAGAGCTGTTATAGGTAACATAATTCACATGGAAAAGCAAGTCGTGGAATTGTCACATAACATTAAGATAAAAATGTTTACCTATTCTTTATCACAAACTATGTATTTAATATTTTTAATCCTTACAGATGCTTTTTGAATTAAGGTAATTTTAAACAGTAGGGCTTATCATGAGAGTGTATATGCTGAATGAACAACATAAACATAGATTAAATCAGGGTCACCTAGCACAGGTAATAATGAGTATTTCAAGCCAGCCTCTATTTGTAAGCTTTGCACAACCTTGGATAACTCACTTCTTTGTCTCTATCTGTAAAATGAGAATAATGGGAGTACCTATTAGGACAATTAAGTGAGTTAATACACATGAGAAGTACAACAGTGTCCTGCACATAATAAGCCCTCAACTATTAGCTATTGTTACTAGTTTTTCCTACCTCCTTACATTGGCAGCTATGCAGACTGTTCTCTAATATCCAAGAATTGTTAAATGTGAAGATTTTTGAATCCTATCTCTCTTCACCATATCTATCCCGGTGGTCATTAAGTTCTGTCACTTAACCCTCTGCAATTTATATGTTTCTTAATATTCTAGTCCATGTGTGTCTTTCTATCTGAAATGAGACTCTGGCAGGAAGCATATGTAAGTGTCTTACTTTCTTATCCATTCAACCACCCTATCTTTTCATTGAAGAATGTAATCCATTCACATTTAAAGTAACTGTTGATAGATATGTAGTTATTGCCATTTTATTATCTATATTTTTTATCTTTTATTATTTTTTCCTCTTCTTAAAGAAGTCCCTACAACATTACTGTAATATTAGCTGGATGATGATGAACTCCTTTAGCTTTTTCTTGGCTGGGAAGCTCTTTATCTGTCCTTCAATTCTAAATGATAGCTTTGCTGCGTAGAGTAATCTTGGTTGTAGGTCGCTGCTTTTCATTACTTTGAGTATTTGTACCAAGCCCTTCTGGCCTGCAATACTTCTGTTGAGAAATCAGGTGACAGTCTATTTCTGTTGAGAAATCAGGTGACTCCCTCATAAGTATAATTGTTTTTCTCTTACTGCTTTTAAGATTCTCTATTTGAGTTCAACCTTTGACATTTTACTTATGATGTGTCTTGTTGTGGGCCTATTGGGTTCATCTTTTTTGAGACTCTCTGAACTGCCTGGGCTTGATCGTCTATTTCCTTCAGCAGGTTACAGAAATTTTGCATAATTCTCTCTTCAAATAAGTTTTCAATTCTTTGCTCTCTCTTCCTTCTCTTTCTGGTACCCCTATTATGCTAATGTTGGTATGTTTAATGTTGTCCCAGAGGCTTCTTAAATTATCCTTATTTTGGGAGGAGGGCTTCTTTTTTCTTGTTGCTGTTCGAATTGGGTGTTTTCTGCTACTTTATCTTCTAAAGCGCTGATTCAGTCCTCTGTTTCATCTAATCTACTGTTGATTCCTCCTAACGCATTTATTTCAGTTATTTTATTCTTCATTTCTGACTGCTTCCCTTTTATGTTTTCCCTCTCCATTTTTTTTTGTTTTTGTTTTCTATCTCTTTGTTAAAGTTCTCACTGAGTTCATCTACTCTTCCCCTAATTTCATTGAATGTCCTTATAACTAGTATTTTGAACTCTGCATCTGGTAGATTATCTCAATTTTGTATAGTCCTTTTCCTAAAGTTTTGTCATGTTCTTTTATTTGGGACATATTTCTTTTTCTCCACATTTCAGCTGCCTCCCTGTGTTTGTTTCTATGTATTAGGAAAGGCTGCTATGTCTCCCAGTCTTAGTAGAGTAGTCTTATGTAGTAGGTGTCCTTTGGGGCCCAGTGGCCCTGTCTTCCTGGTCACCTGAATCAGGTGTTCCAGGTATGTTCCTTGTATGGGTTGCATGTGCCTTTTTATTGTAATTGAGCCTTAGTTGCTGTCTGCACACTGATGGGAGGGATTGACCCTTTGGCAGATTGGTTGTGAAGATTAGTTAGTGAGGTGCTGACCCTACGAAGCAGAGCTCTTTAGCAGAGCCCTAGTGCCTTCTCAGTCTGCCCTTTAGTGGTGTCCTCCTCAGATGTAGCCCTGGGTGGTGCTCCAGCTCTAGCTCTAATCGTAGCCGGCCACTGGCTGTGCTGGCCCAAGGGTCTCCTGGAAGAGGCCCAGCTGCAGCCTAAGTTTATCCATCGCCTGATCACTTCCAGGGCTACCTGGCAAGAGACCACCAAGCAATCTACAGATAACTGACACTCTTGCTGGGCTTAGAGGTGCCTCAAGAGGCCAAGCCAGGAACCATGGCCAGTTGCCAGTAGTGTCAGGCTTGGGGCTGCTCAGCAACAGGTACAAGTCACACCAAGGCCAGATGCTACTTCTTTGGGTTTTGTGAGCCTTTGAGAGGTTTTAGGAAAGTCTGCAGCATGAGCCAAGATAGGCTATTTGTATAGAAAAAAAAAAACATTGGAGGCAGCTTGGGGAGGGTCTCAGAGAATCATCTGGGCAAGGTGACCAGTGTTAGCCAGGTTTATGGAAACTCAGACATGGTGACCACCTGTGTCTGCACATTGGAAGGGTGGATGGCTCAACAAAGGAACAATGCCTTCTGCCAACACTTTTGCCTGGGAGAAAGCCACCCCTTGAGCCCTTGCCCTGAAGCCAGAAAATTCAGTTTCACTTCATATGTTCCTGGAGCATTCTGAGCTGCTGCTCCAGTGTTGGAGCTCAGAGCAAGTGAGTCAGTCACCAAGTCTACATGTGGACTCTTTAAGAAGAAGGTCTGTGACTCTGGCAGCCTTCTGTCTCACTGAGCCACAATCTCTGCTGGTTTTCACAGCCAGAGGCTGTGAGAACTTCTCTTCCTGGCATTGGTACTATGGGCTGGGGAGCCCAGTGTGGAGCTGAGACTCCCTTGCTCCTCCAAGGGGACCTCTGCAGCCAATATAACCCTCTGGATTCTCAACCACCACACACCGTTGTGCGACCGGCTTGTTTCGGATTTCCACTCCTCCTACTAGTCTTGAACGTAGCCTCTTATGCATGTCCCCAGTTGTAGGACTTCTGTTCAGCCAGACCTCTGGCGACTCCCAATAATGGTTGTTCTGTATGCTTGTTGTAATTTTGATGTGGTCATGAGAGGAGGTGAGCACAGCATCTCCCTTCAATGCCATCTTGACCAGAAGTGCTCCTAGGTCTTACATTTAAGTTTTAAATCCATTTTGGGTTTATTTTTGTAAATGTTGAAAGAGAGTATTCCAGCGTCAGTTTTTGGCATTTATCTGCCCAGTTTTCTCAACACCACTTCTTAAAGAGTGTCATTTCTCCATCGTTTATTACTGTCTTCTTTGTCATAGATCAATTAATCATATAAGTGAGGGTTTATTTCTGGGCTCTCTATTCCCTTCCATTGATCTATGGGTCTGTTTTTGTGCCAATACCATGCTGTTTTGATTATCATAACTTTGTGGTATAGTTCGAAATCAGAGAGCATGATACCTCAAACTTTGTATCTCTTTTTCAATATTGCTTTGGTCATTTGTGGACTTTTGTGGGTCCATATAAATTTAAAGATTGTTTGTTTCTAGTTCTAAGAGACTGTCATTGTTATTTTAATGTGATTTTATTAAATCTGTAGATTGCTTTGGGTTGTATGGTAATTTCAATGATACTAATCCTTTCAATCCTTGAGGACAATATATCTTTTCATTTTTTGTGTCCTCTTTGATTTCTTTCTTCATTGTCTTACAGTTTTCAGAGTATGGGTATTTCACCTCTGGTTAAATTTATTCCTAGACGTTTTATTATTTTTATACAATTGTAAAACAAATTGCTTTCTTAATTTCTCCTTTTGATCATTCATTATTAGTGTATAGAAATGAGATGGATATTAATTTTACAATCTGTCGATTTACTACAATCATTTATTAATTCTATAAATTTTCAGTAGATTCTTTAGGGTTTTCAAAATACAGTATTATCTCTTCTGCAAATAGTGACAGTTTTACTACTTTTTCAGTTTGGCTGACTTTTATTTCTTTTGTTTCTCTGATTGCTGTGGCTAGGACTTCCAATACTATATTAAATAATACTGGTGACACTGAGCATTCTTGTCTTATCTCTGATCTTAGAAGAAAAACTTGCAGCTTTTCACCATTGAGTATGTTGTTAGCTATGAGGTTGTCATATATAACTTTTATCATATTGAGGTAAGTTCTTTGTATACACACTTTGCTAAAATTTTTATCATAAATGGATGTTGAATTTTGTCAAATGATTTTTCTGCATCTATTGAGATAATCATGATTTTTATCCCTGGTTTTGTTGACATGATGAATCACATTAATAATTTTACTGATGTTAAATTACACTTGCATTCTGCTATAAATCCCATTTGATCATGGTGTATAATCCTTTTAATGCATTGTTAAATTTGTTTTGCTAATACTTTGCTGAAAATTTTTGCATCTATGTTCATCAGGGTTATTGGCATACACACACACACACATGCATGTGCACGCGCGCACACACACACACACACACACACACATATATATAAATTATAGTGCCTTTGTCTGGTTTTAGTATCAGGGTAATGCTGGCTTCATGAAATGAGTTTGGAAATATTCCTTTCTCTTTAATGTTTTGGAATAATTTGAAAAAGATAAAAAGATGGGTATTAATTTTTCTTTAGATGTTTGGTAGAATTCACCTATGATGTCAACTAGTCCTGAGTTTTTGTTTTTGGGGATTTTTTTTTTTTATTTATTCCTTCAATTTAATTGCTAGCAATTGGTCTGCTCAGATTTCAGTTTCTTTCTAATTAACTCTTGGCAGATTGTATGTTTTCAGGAATTTATCCATTTCTTCTAGATCGTCCAATTTATTGGCTTATAATTGTTCATAGTATTCTTTAATGATCCTTTGTATTTCTGTGCTGTCAGTTGTAATCTTTCCTCTTTCATTTCTGATTTTATTTATTTCAGCTCTCTCTCTTCTTTTTTTCTTGGTGAGTATTGCTACAGGTTTGTCAATTTTATTTTCTTGTCAATGAACCAGCTCTTTCATTGATCTTTTCTATTTTTTTTTTTTTTAGTCTCTATTTTTGGTGGAATCTTTATTTTTTCCTTCCTTCTAGTTATTGTTTTTTCTTTTTCTAATTCTTCTAGGTGTAATGTTAGATTGTTTATTTCAAATTTTTCCTCCTTACATAGCTATGGCAGGCCTGTATAGCTATGAACGTCTTTTAGAATTACTTTTGCTATATCCCATAAATTCTATAAAGTCATGTTTTTATTTTAATTTGTCTCAAGTTACTTTCATGATTTCCTGTTTTATTTCCTCTTTGACCCACTGTTTTTTAGTAGCGTTTTCTTTAATTTTTATGTATTTTTTTCTATTTCCTTTCTGTAGATAATTTCTAGTTTTATGCCATTGTAGTCAGAAAATTTGCTTGATATAATTTCAGTCTTTTTGAATTTATTAAGGCTTGTTTTGTGGCCTAACATGTGGTGTACCCTGGAAAATGTTCCATGTGCACTTCAAGAAAAGTTTTGGAATGGAATCTTCTAAAAATGTCTATTAAGTCAATCTGGTTTAATATGGCATTTAAGGCCATTATATTCTTATTAATTTTTTGTATGAATGTATTAAATTCCCCAACTATTATTATATTACTAATAATTTCTGCCTTTATGTCCATTAATATTTGATTTACATACGTGAGTTACCCCATGTTGGGTAAATAGACATTTACAATTGTTATATCCTCTTCTTTGATATAACCCTTTATTATTGTGTAACGTCCTTTTTTGTCCCTTTTACATTCTTTATTATAACGTCTATTTTGTGCAATATGAATATTCCTATGCCAGCTTTCTTTTCATTTCTATTAGAATGGAATCGTTTTTCATTCCTTCATTTTCAGGCTGTGTATCTTTTGACCTAAAGTGAGTCTCTTATAGACAGTATATAGATCAGTCTTGTTTTTTATCCATTCTGCCATCTTATGTCTTTTAATTGGAGCATTTAATCCATTTATATTTAAAGTAATTATTGATAGGTATGTATTTATTGCCATTTTGTTAATTGTTTTTGGTTGTTTTTGTTTTCTGTTCATTTCATCTTCACTTGATCTCTTTCCTTTGGATTTGCTGTTTTTCTCTAGTGTTTTAACTGGGTTCCTTTGTCTATTTTTTGCACATTTCTGTAGGTTTTGGTTTGTGGTAACTATGAAGTTCATATATATCCATCCACACCTATCTATTAAAGTAGTTGCCTTAAAAACCTTAAAAACTGGTAGGCATTTAAGTGCAAACACATACTAAAAACAGTGCTTTTACTATCCCTTCAGTTTTTGTGTTTTTGGCATCATATTTTATTTTTGTTTTGCACATCTCCTATTTATTGTAGTTATAGTTAATTTTGATCTTTTTTGTCTTTTAACCTTCATATTAGCTTGTTATGTAATTGATTCGATCTTTATTGTATATTTGTCTTTACCAGTGAGATTTTTTTCTTTTTTCTTCATTTCTGTTATTTTTCTTATATCTTATTATTGTCTCTTCTTTTCTGTAGAATAAAGGTCCTTTAATATCTCTCGTAAAGACAGCTTAGTGGTGGTGAATTCCTTTAGTTCTTGCTTGTCTTGGGAACTTTATCTCTCCTTAAATTTGAATAATAACCTTGCCAGGTATAGTATTCTACATTGTAGGTTCCTTTTGTTCAGCACTTTAAATATTTCTTGCCACCCCTTTCTGGCCTATAAATTTGCTGCAAAGAAATCAACTGATAACCTTATCAGGTTTCCCTTGTATGTGGCTTATTTCGTTCTTGTTGCCTTCAAGATTGTCTCTTTATCTTTAACTTTTGCCATTTTAATTACAGTGTGTCTTTGTGTGTCTTGGGTTCATCTTGCTTCCTGGACCTACGTGTCTGTTTTCTTCCCCAGATTAGAAAAGTTTTCAGTCATTATTTCTTCAAATATACTTTTTGCTTCTTTCTTTCTCTCTTCTCCTGGAATTTCTATAATAGAATGTTAGGGTGCTTAATTTTGTCACAGAGGTCTCTTACACTATCCTCATTAATTTTTTTTTTCATTTTGCTGTTGTGTTTGGGTGATTTCCACTGTATTAGCTAATATATTGTCAGTTCCTTCTAATGTATTCTTCATTTCAGTTATCATATTCTTTTTCTCTGATAGTTTATTATATGTTCTCTTTGTCGAAGAAATCTCTGAGTTCCTCTATTCTATACTCAAGTTTGTTGACCATTTTTAAGACCATTTCTTTCAATTCTTTATCATGTAAATTACTCATTTTTCCTTTCACTAAAGTTTTTCTTCAGAGTTTTTTTCTTGTTTCTTTATTTGAGGAATATTCTTCTGTCTCTCCATTTTGTTTGACACTCTGTATTTATTGCTATGAGTTAAATAAAATGACTATCTTTCCCAATTTTGAAAAGTGGTCTTGTGCAGAAGCAGCCTTTGCTGTGTGCTGTGTGGCTTTGTCAGGCCAGTTGGAGTTGGGGCAGACATGTGTGCAGTGCCACCTAGCCAAAAGAAGCAGATTAAGGGTAGGGCAGCCTAGTGTGCACATGTGTGCAGTAACTCCCTATTGCTCATACTGTCTACAGCCAGATTGGAGTTAGGGCAGGGCAGCATTGTAAAATTCAATGTTTTTTTTTTTCAATTATAGTTGTCAGATAATAATATATTAGTTTCAGTTGTATAGCATAGTGATTAGAGATCTATATAACTCACAGTGATCACCCCAGTAAATCTAGTACCCCTCTTACCCCTTACATATTTATTACATTATTAACTATTTTCCTTATGCTACACTTTATATCTCCATGTCTATTGTGTAACTATGCATTTGTACTTCTTAATCACTTTGTCCTTTTTCACCATCTCCCCAAACTCTATACCACCTCGTAGCCCTCAAAATAGTCTCTGTATCTATGCGTTTATTTTCATTTTTGTTGTTGTTGTTTTATTTTGTTTTTTAGATTCCGCATGTACATGAAATCATGCAATATTTGTCTTTATCTGACCATTTCATTCAGCACAATACCCCCAAGGTCTATCAAGCAATATCTTTTTCCACCCCCTTCCTTTTAGTCTGTGTATGTCTTTAAAATTTAAATATATACATATATATATATTTAAATTAGTTTCAAGTATACAGTACATTGGTTAGACATCTATATAGTTCATAAAATGATCCTCCCAATTGCTCTTTCCTTCCCCTGGCCCTCCATCTAGTCATCATATTAATGCTAACTGCATTCCCTCTGCTGTGCTCCTCATCCCCGTGGCCAACTATCAACTACTAATCTGTACTTCTTTATGCCTTCACTCCATTCTCCCAGCTCTCAAACCTCTCTCCCCTCTGTCCATCACCAAATTGTCCATTATACTTTTGAATCTGTTTTTGATTAGTCTTTTAATCTAAAGTGAGTTTCCTGTAGGCAGCATATGTAGGGGTCTTGTTTTCTTATCCATTCAGCTACCCTCTTTTGGTTTGTACTTAATTCTTTTCCATTTGAGGTACTTGTTGAAAAGAATGAAGTTATTACCATTCTTTATTCATGTTTTTGATACATGTTTTTTCTTCTTAAAGGAGTCCCTCCAACATTTCCTGTAATCCTGAATTGCTGTTGATAAATTTCTTTAGCTTATTTTTGTCTGGGAAGCTCTTTATCTGTCCTTCAACTCTAAATGATAACTTTGCTGGATAAAGTATTCTTGGTTGTAGATCCTGGGTTTTCATCACGTTGAACATTTTGTGCCAAGCCCTTTTGTCTGTATAGTTTCTTTTGAGAAATCAGCTGCCAGTCTTATGGGTGTGCCCTTGTAGGTAACTAACTGCTTTTCTCTTGCTGCTTTTAAGACTCTCTCTTTGTATTTAACCTTCGGCATTTTAATTATGATGTGTCTGGGTGTAAGTGTCTTTAAGTTCCTCTTTCTTGGGGCTCTCCAAGCTTCCTGGGGCTGTATGCATACTTCCTTTACCAAGTGAGGGAAGTTTTCCATTATTATTTCTTCAAAGGCTGTTCAACATCTTGTTTTCCTTCAGGTACCCCTATGACACAGATATTTTTACATTTAATAGTGTCCAATAGGCTCCTTAAATTATTATAGTTTTGCTTTCTTTTTTCTTGCAGTTCTGATTGAGCGTCCTTGGCTTCCCCTTCCTCTTTATCCATTCTATTTATTCCATATACTTTTCATCTCACATATTGTGTTCTTCATTTCTGGCTGGTTTCTTTTTATAATTTCCATTTCCATTTTTATTTTTTTATCTCTTTGTTAAAGTTCTCACTGAATTCATCTACAATTCCCCTAAGTTCACTGAGCATCTTTATAACCAGTGTTTTTAACTCTGCATGTGGTAGATTGCTTGATTCCATTATTCCTGGATTTGTTCTGTTTTCTCATATAGTTTCTGCTTCTTTCTCTTTGCATTTTGGTTGCTTTTCTGTGTTTGTTTTTATGTACTAAGCAAAGCTCCAAAGCCTCTCAGTCTTAATAGCATGGTTTTGTGTAGTAGGTATCCAATGGCACAGTCCTGAGAGAGGTTCAGCTGCAGGACAAGTTTAGCCCCATCCTATGTCCCTCCGTGGCCACCAGTAAGGTTCAGCAAGCAATCCATAGATGCTATGCTTACAGTTGCTTCTAGAGGCTACGCCAGAAACTGAGGCCAGATGCCACCAGTGCAGGGCTTGGAGTGCTTCATCAAGAGGCACAAGGCATGCTGAGGACACCACTGGATGGGGCTTAGGTGGAGCTGCAAGTTGGGGGAGGCAGAGTTTCGGAGAATCTTCTGGGCAGAGTGAACTCTCTTATCCAGTTTAATGAGGTCTCAGCTATGGTGGCACTGTGACAGCACACCTAGAGTAGGAGAGGGCTCAATGCAGGCACTTCTGCCCAGGAGAGAGCCTTGCTTTTGGCTCTCACTTCAACAACTCAATGTCTCCCTACAAGTCCCTGGTGCACCCTGAGCAGCCAATCTGGCACTGATGCTAAGAGCAAGCAGGTCCGTCACCGGGAAAGTCCACTCGCGGACTCGACCCCTCAAGCGGCATCTGCAGATGCCAGCTGCCACAGCCTCTGTCCCACTCAGCCACTGGGGACCAGGCAGCCTAGTGTCTTTGTCTCCTTCTACCTTCTACTGTTTCAGGTTGATTAATTATTTCTCTCCCGAGATCTCAGGCAAGTTTCCTTGCTGAGATCTAGGGAGAGAAGTTTTCTTTGCTTCTGTTGATCTAGATCTCAGGCAAGTTTCCTTGCTGTTTGCTCCTTGTTTCTGTCATAACTTTAATTTGGTCGCAAGAAGGATGAACAAAGCCTCTATTATCTATGCCATTTTTTTTCCCGACTCGATCCAACTCTATTTTCTCTTTATATTATTTTAATTTATGCTATTATGAACTTGTGGACCAATTTATCTCCTAGGCACACTCCTAGATTTCATCAGAATGAAAACTGATGAACAATAAATAGAGATTTTCTATAGATTTTTACATTCTTGGACTAGACTAGAATTTCTTTATATCTCTAGCAATGAAATATTGGAGAGCCATATAGAACTACTAAACCCAAACAGCTCAATGAATACAGTTAAACTGGGAAGTTTTGATACATGAATCCTGTTTTCATGGGAACTCATAATCTGTTATCTAAATATTAAGGCAAGAAAATGCTTCTTTTGTCATCAAATCATAATTATCTTCCACTGCTTGCTTGATTTATTTTAAAATGCCTTTGGTCTTTGTCTTCTCCTGGAGATAAATAAAATAATTCTTAGAAGCTCTCTTTGTCTCCTAATGTACACTATCTATGTTTCAGTTATGCTACCAGACAATTGTTGAGATTCAATCCAAGATGATTTTAAAATAAGCTAGTTTACGTTTTTGGATAACTCCCTAAAATGGTAACTTTAAATCCTAAAGCTGTATTTCTTGAAAGATTTCTACTGCATATCTTACTTTAGTCAGCAAAGAGAAAATAGAATGGGTTGTTTTGACATTATAATAATTCTGCTATTCATCAACGAAAATAAAAATAAATAACTTCTAAAATGAGCATACTCCCTTCTGGTTCTTTAGGCCATTTTCAAAGGCTACGTATCAAAAGAGTTAACAAAATTAAACAAAACTTTATATCATTAAGCTCCAGTGAGGTAAAGATTCAGTTCAGAGAACCACAAAAATATATCAGAAATAAAATAAATTAAATCTTCAAATTAACCTTCAAACAGAGCACACTTAGTTAAATTATGTATCTTCTATGATACTTATCAGTATGACACTTATACTTATTAGCATACCAAAGTATGCCATCAAAGTAAAATAATGATTAAAGAAATAAAGATACTACATTTATTTAAGTGCACTATATTCATTCATTATTGAGCCACATGACTGAGTTGCTATTTTAACTTTGGTTAATGATTAATTCTGGTTGTTCTTAAACTTTCCTTAAATCTTATTACTTTGTACTTAAGTGGAAAGATTGTGCTTAAAGTTAATTTCTATATCATAATAGAAAGGAAAGGAAATTGCACTAAGCAGAAAAATGTCCCTTAATTCAGACATATTGATCTAAAAATGAAGGCCAAATGAAAAAAAGCTTATTTTTTATTTGATCTTTGTTCATCATTTATCTTAGTATAGATTACAAAGCTTTCTTACTAAAAACTTCTTTTCTTGATTTATATTCAATGTAATATTATTAGAAAAAAATTAACCCATCAATGCAAATTAACACTTCCATTAGTTCTTTCATAAGTACTAGTATCCGTAAACTAAGTGTAATTAATTTTAAATTAAACATTATAATTCATTTCTCCAGAAGAAAATATTTACATTTTTATTTGTTATATTAACATCTTGAAATATTTATTAATTGCATATTCTGTGAGAGTATTTAATAATTCCAATAGTATTTTGTAAGTATAATGTATGGATATTTTTATTTCATTTATATTAGGTGCTGTGAGCAGCCTCTGAGATGTTTTCCAATTATCCCTGCCTTTTGGTGTTTGTGACCTTGTGTAGCCCCCTCCAAAATTGTATTAGGTTTGGTCTACATAAAACTAGAATTGGCAGAAGTATGGTATTGTATAATAAAGAATTTGCTTGGCCTTCATTTCTGGTTCTTGGGACAAAGGATTAGGTTTAGTGTGTTATTCATAGTGGACCCCTCAGACTACACCTGAGTTTATGGTAATAAGGTGACTCATAATAGGCTCCTCTACAGTTTCGCAATGGATGCCAGCCATGTCAGAAAGACCAACCATGTGACTAGAGGTTTGAGACTTTGAGTCACATGATATCAGACTTATCTCCTGGGAGGAGATTTATATATATGTCCCCATAATAAGTGAAATTATCCCTCTTCACTCTAAACCAACTTCCAAATCTCAGTGGTGTATTAGAGTAAGGTCTATTTCTTGATCACAGAGTAGTCAGATGTGGTCAGGGCATTTGTACTCTGAACAATGGATCAGCAATCTGAGCTTATTCATCTTTTCACATCCCCACAGGAAGAAAGTGAGGAGAGTTTTACAGGGGTCTTGCCACCAGTGTTGGAAATCATGTACCTCACTTTTGCCCATATTCCATGGCCAAACTCAGTCATATAGCACCAACCTAAGGGAAGTTGCAAAGTGTGTTTTTAATACTTGGCCAGAAAGAGAAAATAGAATTTGGGACCACCAGAAGTCTGTGCCAAAGAGTAGAAATCTGTTTTCTTTGGAGGATACTGGGTTTGGTTAGCACATCAAAAGATCTAAATAACAATATTCTCCGCCTTAAACAGAGGACTTTTCATAATTAATAGAATATAGGCTGATGCAGTAACAGTAGATATCACCATGAGATGGCACTCATGGTATCATGATTTTTAGTTTCTATTTTGATGAAAATATGCTATTACACTGTCACGAAACAAATAGAATCAGACGCAGGTTTTTCTATCTTATGGGCCATTATATTTTTGCTCTATCACATTTGAGACAGTTACAATATTTATGTATTTATATATGACCTGATTGTGTGGCGTGGGTTGAAAGATATTAAAACCAGTGCTGAGCTAGATTGCTCAAAGGCAAACATGATAGTGCCTAATTTCTCCAACTCCTCTCATCTGCAGGCATTAACTTTATATAACAGTCAGGCTTTGCTCAGCTCAGATACTGAGACAATCCTCATTACAGCAGTCTGCATTCCAATAGGCATAGACACACCAATGTGCAGCCGCGGAGCACAATTAATCTTCTTCACCTAAGTATATACATGTCCCTCACCTGCTACCTTCTTCTCCAATCCGCACCCTTGTTCCATTTCCTCTCATCCTACCATGCCCACACGCATACCTTCTGTGAGTGTCCAGTCCATCTGCTTAGGCTTGTGCTTAATTGTATGTCCATTTCTCACTCTGGAATTAAAATCTTGGGCTAAAATGTAACATACTACCCTTGGTCCTAATATCTAATTTGGCTTTTGTTAAATTTAAATCTAAAATGTCTCTCTCCATTTAGGAGCTTTAATTTGGACAAAAGTAGAGGCCTATAACATATATTTCTGCTGTCTCTAGGCATGACCATTGCTGAATTCCTCCTCGCTTTCACTGATATTGAAGAAGCTGCAGTATGTATCAAGGCCAAGTCTCCAAGGATATGACACTATAGTATGAATGGTTTTATCCAAAGACCTTTGAAAGGGTAGATGAACTAGAGATACAAGAAAAGCTATAAAATGGTGAATATTTACTTTTGAAAATTGAGAATTTTAAGTGATTTTTGGTACTTGTAAGAATTAAGAAATCACTGTAATATTGTATTTTCATATATATGAATGATAATGCTAAAATAAAATGAAGAATACAGAAATAGATAAAAATGAAAAAATAGATTGTGTTGGAAATGAGAAAGATAATGTGTAATATTATAAAATATTAATTATGCCTTAAATCATTCTCTTTATATACTCATTCTTTAGTTCCTGGGAACTCAGAAGAAAAAAATACATATATTATCCAAACTATTTGGGGCTCCAAGAGAAATTAGAATTTAAACCAAAAGTTGAGATTAAAAGTCAATTGTGTATGCTCTGATTTTTCTTCAGATTTTATAAAAGTCAATTTTGTGGCTATTTGGCATACACCCTAAAGAAGAAAGGAATTTTCCAAAGATCCAGGTTCTCCCTTTCTCAAAAATCTGTCTGCAATGCTAACTTGAACTTTAATGATGATAACAAGATTAAGATTTTATCATGTTTTATTAACTTATAAAAAAACAGGTGAAGATGGAGGTAGAGAATGGAAGAAATGTGTACTAACAAGCACATTAATTGCCCTCATTTAAATCTTGATTCATCTGAACTTTTCAAATCTGGAAACTCTCAATATCTTATCCTGAGTTCTGCTCTTTATCAGTGGATAGATTAGAGAAAGAAATTTCAAAAATAACATAACCTCACGTGTTCTCACCTCTTTTGTAGGGCTCTGAAAATGTGTTTTAAATAAACAAGCATGTAGTATTTTTCTTTCTATTCTCTCTGGAAGAAGAGAACAGAAGTCAGAAATTTCCACTGTCCTTTTTTCTAAGCACTCTGTCAACAATGCTTAGCAAAGAAAGAGAGCTGATTACATTATCAGCTCCAAAAACTCTTCTTACTAGGAAAGTCTGTATGAGTTATTAAACTGAAGACTTGGGCAAAAACCCAGCTGTTTACAGGCAATAACTGTTACAGTTGAGATTAAAAAAAAAAAAAAAAAAAGCTGACACAGAAAAACTTGGAAGTAAATGTAACCATTTCCTTTCTGGAAGTGATAACTGAACCAATTTTGTCTTCACATTAAAGCTAGGTGAGAAGGAAAATAATTTTTTTTTCATGATAAACCTTAAGTCTAGTTTTAAATTTCAACATTCACATGTAACTTGCCTTTTTCAAGGGTTATCTTTCAGAAACATGATAGTGCTTTTCACTATTTGCTGATGATTTTATATAAGAAACATTAAATGTGATGTACCTAACCCCTGCCCCGTCCTTTCTCAAGGGAGTAGGATGAAATTTATTCATTTGCAAAAATTTCGAACTCTATATGTATGACACCATTCTACCTAGGAACAGAAAGGTGAACAAGAGGGACAAGAGAAACTTTCCTGCCTTATGATCTGTTAAACTTTTATGTTATTTCTCCCTATTTAAAAGCTTAGTTCCAATGAAGCAAGCTCTGAGAGGAAGGTTTTTTCCTTCCTTCTTCCAAAGAAATTCAAAATATAAGTCTTCTTATAGGGCATTAAGCCAATGTCAATATCCTTTGGGGGTGTTCCAGCTCTAAATGTGTGTGAAGGGTAGGGGTAGGAGTCAGGAAGATGTGAGCGGGCCTCTTTAGCTTTTGAAAAGATCCAACATTTCCGATCCCTCAAATAGAGTACCTTTCTGATAAACTATTGCTTTTCTGCCTAGGTGCATGTATGATCCAAAGATAGGATGGAGAAATAAGTTCTAATCGGTCTCTTTGTCTTATACTATACCACACCCTTGGCAGTGGCAGTCTTTCTTATATGTCATATGCCTCCTTATGTGCCACTCTTGCATATATTTGTTTCTTCTCATCTTATATTCTCTCTCTCTCTTAAAGAAATGCTGAAATTACACACACCTAGGAGACACAAAGAGAAATATGTTCTGTTTCAACACTATTCTCTTAGAGATGCTGTTTAGATTCCCTCAAATAATATTTAGCTATTCTGAGTGGTGATGGTATATTGATATTTCCCACCAACCATACCAATAGAGTTTTGCTTTGTTTGCCTTTTCCTTTGTATTAATTCAGGACATTATAATTTTGATAAAAGGATTTGTAACAAAACCAAATGTAATTCTTTAATCAACAAATATTTACTGAGCATCTCATGTGCCAGGGATTTTCCTGGCACAAACAGACAAAAAAAAAAACAAAAACAAAAACAAAACAAAACAAACAAACAAACAAAAAAGATAAAAATCCTCTCTCAGGAAGTTACACATCTACATATATTGCCAGCATGGCTTGTGTGAGTCTTACATTAACTAAATAATACATTGGTGAAATCTTTAGCCAGAAAGTCAGAAAGACAAAGAGAGCAGTGCTTACTTAATCTATACCCAATGATACTCATTATCTCATTTAATTCTCACAATATCACCTAAGAAATCAACATTATAAAATAATTGGGAATTTAAGAGATACAAAGTTAAGTGGTAGAATAACAAAGTTCTTTTATATCCACAACTCCCTAATATCTTTTTACCAAAACAAAACAAAACAAAACAAAAAACAAAAACGTGATTTGAAATGAGCAGGTTAGCCTTTGAAGTATTTTTTTTTCTTTTTGCTGTTACAATTGTTTGAGTTCCACTACCTTGTTTCCACTGATTTGTTCTTTTGCATCATTTAATCTTCTGTTGGTTCTCTCTAGTGTATTTTTTATTTCAGTAATTCTCTAGTTTTGATTGGTTCTTTTTTTTTATATTTTCTATCTCTTTTTTGAGGTTCTCACTTGTGTTTATCTAGTCTCTCAAGTTTGTTAAGCATCTTATAACTATTGTTTTTAACTCTTTATCTGGCAGATTTCTTGGCTCCATCTCATTTAGTTCTTTTCCTGGGGATTTTCTCTGTTCTTTTGTTTGGAACATATTTTTCTGTTTCCTCATTTTGACTGTATCTCTGCATTTGTTTCTGTGAGTTAGATGAAACAACTTCTCCCAGTCTTGAAGAAGTAGACTTATGTAGGAGCTTTCCCTTTGTAAACTGTGTGTACCTGATTTCTTTGGCAGGCCAGCTGGATCTGGAGCAGATGCGGGCTTCAGGGAGTTCTGGGGACAAGTGCAGCCAGGATTGCCTTGGCAGGCTAACAGGAGCGGTATTAGGAGGGGACTCAGGCTGCAGGAAGTCCCAGAGACAAGCAGAACCAGGATCTGGAGCTATAGCTGAAGTGGTCATGTCTGCAGGAAGTCTCAGGCACAAGCCAAACCAAAGCGGGAGCAGTAGCTACAGTGGGTATGAGCTGTGAGGATTTCTGTGGGCAGGCTTCACTGGGGCCACCTTGATGAGCAGGCTGAAAAGTCGAGCTTGAACTAGTCATGCGGAGATCCAAGAGTAAACAGTATTGGAATTTGGAATTATGGCTGGAGAGAGTATAGTTTAAAGGGAGTTCCAGGGGGAAGCTGCAGAGCTGGTGTGGGCCTGAGGCTTGGAGCACATTGAGATGGCCTTGGCCAGTTAGCTAGATTGTCTGGACTGTGCTGCAAAAATGGCACTCTTTGGTGCCTCCAACACCAGAGAAAGTTCCCACAGTTCTTCTCCTATTTGGTAGATGCTTTAGGATTAGTAAATGGATTTCTTTCTGTATGGTCTAGGTGCCCTTAAACTATTGTTTTGTTTTGTTTTGTTTTGTTTTGTTTTGTTTTGTTTTGTTTTTGCTGGGCCTCAGGGAAATCAGGTCTGTGTGGGCCCTTCAGTGATCCCCCTCTACTGCTGCTTTGTGTGTAAGGGGTGGAATTTCTATAGTATGGTGTCTCTGGCTCTCTTGTTTCTATATGGTCTCTCTTGTTTGTTATGTAGAACCTGATCAGTCAGCCTTCAGTTCTTCTTCAGGAGGAATTTCTCTGTCTGTAAGTGTAAATTGAAGTGTTCATGGGAGAAGGTGAGTTCGGGGTCTTTCTATACCATCGTCTTGGACCAGAAGTCTTGAGCAGTGCTCAATAAATGAGAATGCTTTCCCTTTCTTCCTCCTCTCTGTTTTCTTGGTCCTGTTTTCCTGTAAATGAAAGGAGCCATGTTTCTAAAAATCAGAAGTTAAAAACAGAGTAATTGATAACTTCTCTCAGTTCTTTAAATCACACAATAATTCAACTACCCTATTTCTCTCAAATACTTTTACATAAATTCCTTTTCCTGAAATATTTCTATATTTATTCCCCTTCTTTTATTTGTCTCACAATTTCTCCCCTGAAACATTGAAATCTCACTGCATTCCTCTGGCTCCTGTATGCCTTCCTCTAGCCACTAGTGGCAGAGTGGTAGCTCTGTGTAGAGGCTCCACTCTTTTTATAGTATCAGTCTCCAAAACAGCATCAAAATAGTCCTATCTTTATTAATCTCATAAAGGAACCAATAAGAAAAAAATGTTGTGTGTGTGTTTGTGATCAAATTATGGAATCTGTCATTAAAGCTCTACATATCATTGCATTTCCACACCATAAATGGGAGAATTTTTAGTAAAGTCACGAACATAATGTTACTGGGAGCATTTTGTGTTTCTTTCGCAATGCAGATAAATTTGCAATCTGTTCATTCATCATTTGTCTTGTGCTAAGTTGTAAAATATCCTATGACAGATTCCATTTACTTTACTTTGTTTGGTTTGGCTTGGTTTTATTTTAATTCAATAATATAAGCTTAGAACCTGGCATACCTGAATGAACAAATGACAAAAACAAGATTTGTGCTTGGAACCAAGGAGTAATTTTGCAACCTAGCTAACTGGCTGCAAACTCACAATTAATTAACAAGCATTTACAATGTGTGGTGCATCTGCATTTTGTCTGCCTGTAGAAATGGATCTGCTTTTCAAACTTTCACCATTGCTTTTCTTTATCCTAACCAAGGTAGAAAAAGACATGCAAGGATGGAGAGAAAGTAACTGTACTCTACATGTTCAAACTTGATGATGTTTTGTTTTGATGTTTGCATAATAAAATCTGCCTAAGAATGAATTATGTCAAATATGTGTGTGATATTTTGCTTGCAGTTGTATCAGAAATTTTAGATCCTTCAAACACTTGAGAAAGACAGACACATAGTGTCAGCCACCAACTGATGTAAAGGGAAGGTTTTCCATTTTGTGGGAAAGGAAACAGACCTAAAGTGAATTTGTCCACAGTCATGAGGTGAATCAATGAAAACACCAAGTTAACAGAGATTGGGAGACAAAAGGCAACATACACCCTGTTGAAGGAGCTCATCTTATCTTTATACAATATTTTTCTACTTTTATTTCCATTTAAATGTCTATATCAACCACACTGAAGCTGAATAACACAGCCAACAGATTTTGTGTTAGTACACTTATAAAGAATCAAAGGTTATTTAGTAGGAATTTTCTGACAGCAGTAAATTTTACTTTAATATAAAATTCAAAAGCATTTGGAAAGAAAAGAAAGGAAAGAGAATCAGAGGAAATCAAGACAATGTGAAACGAATCTTACAATTCATCAGAGAGATTAAATCTGAGAAGATTTTGTCATTGGCCTTCTCTATCACTGTTCTCTATTTCCAGGCTCAATTCCATTTTAATCCCTATGTCGAAAATTCAATCTTTATCCTTCTGTTTGCTTTCTTTTTTCGTTTCCACAGAGCGAGTGTTCTAAATGCAAGATCCATGAACTGCTGGACTCCATGAATGAACTTAGTGAGTAGGAAGTTTATATCCATGAACTCCCTGAAACTGCAAACAAACTTTTGTGGGAATGTACAGATGTGCATTTTACAGGGAATGGGTCAATAACTTTGATAAAATTTCCGTAATGATTAATACCACACAAAAATAAGTCAGTTACTGTCATAAAAAATAAATAACAAGTTTTACACAAGTCTTATTCAGAAATCAAAAAAATATTTTGTTTAGAAATGCAAAGAAAGCATTAGCTGAAAAAAGTGTTGGCAAGAAAGATAGAATTGTAAATTGTGCTACTGCTAGACCTATAAGAGTAAAGTAGAATTACAATAACAGTAACTTCTTCTCCCCGCCGAAAGGGTCACCTTCCCAAACTTGCAGGCTGTACTCAGGCTCTTGCTTGTTATGACTCAGTGATGGCTCTGCTGATGAACCTGACTTCTGATGTCTTTCCCTTCCCTTATGTTTTCCAGCTGTTTTGTTTTGCAAAAGTCAAAGCTTTATTTCTAATATCTTCTGAAATCCTCTTATCTCAAAATATATATTTGCATATCATCCTCTTCTAATAATATATCTAACAGTACATGATATAATTCTTTGTTTACTATGATGATATCTCTTATATTGTCAAATTTCTATTATACATCTTTCTTTGCATCCTGAATGACTATAGTTAATATTCAGTGATGGATTTAAGATCTAAAGAAATGCTCAGTTTTAGAAAAGATAGTCATCTACAATTCATCTAAAACCTGGAATTTTCAGATTATTGTATTATTGTACTAAAAACTGATGAATCTAATTAAAAACTGACTTCAGGCTAATCATGGAAAGAGATTTTAGAGTTAAGCAATCAAAAATAAAATTCTCTCCTCAACTTTCTATGGTAATTCCATAGTTGTAGCTAAGGTACGGGAAAAGAAAAAGGACTCAGTTCTCATTTTTTGTTTCTAAACGTTTAACTCACAAATACACTGAAGACTGAGGCAATTTAGCAAGGATTTGAAAATGTAAATATAAAAATAAAAGCATAGGATAGGTCAAGGCTAGGTTAGAAGATATCCTGGTGGAATGGTGTCCTTAATGACTCTAAAAAGTTTTCTATCTCTACCCAGTAAAGAATAAATATTTCCCATGAACTGAATTAGGTAACCTATGCTCTTTAAGTCAATGAAACTATTAAATAACAGTTATCTTTTATCCTTAATTAGTAAGACTTTTTAAATGTAATTTATGGAAAGTCAACTCAAAATAGCCTAGAAAAAAAAGGGGAGAGGGAGATTTATTGCCTTTCATAGTATATAAATATTTAAAACTAGCCTAAAATTGACTAAATCTAGAAACTAAAACACAGAGATATAAAAGAGCATTGGTCCAAGACCATTTGCATGCTCCTTTGGGCTTACTCTTATTTCTCCTTCAGTTCTGAGTTCTAAATGTTGCCTCCTCTTGAAAGTCTTCCTGAAACCCTACAAATCCCAACTAGGTGACACCATAAGATGGTTTAGATATTCCATCATGGAATTAATCTCGCTGGATTTTTTAAAATTTTAATTCCTACGGAAAGACTGATTGTTCTATAGCCATGGTAATGAGTAGCCACCAGAAGTTTAAAATTGGTTTAATCAATCACAGCTTGCCTCATGGAACATGTTTTTGCAAACTGACCAATAAGTAACAGCTTTTCACCAATCAGAAATAGACTCAAACTCGATCTTCTAAACTCACCTTTAAGTGCCCGCAAATCTACAACATCTCATCTGAATATCTATATTTCTACAGATTGTGTTAACCCATTTA
>NW_006438867.1:489838-491617 GCF_000325575.1 Pteropus alecto | reverse complement strand
TTAAGATCAACTGTCTGCTCTTCTCAGAGACTGTGCCTGACTAATAGTTCTCCCTTATTACAGTAAACAATAATCTCATCTTTGTGTTTTTGTTTCTCATATTGAGTGGTCATCTCATAATTCTTTGACAGTCTTTGTTGCAATAGCCTGTTTTATTATCAGTACCCACAACTAGACAATAGACTTCATGAGGACAAAGCTGACTCTGTGTTTGTTACAGTTTCATTCTTCCTGTCTGGTAAGAAAATGTACTCATGGCATTTGCTGAGTAAATATGTGGATGAATGCAGGAGTGGATGGATGGATAGATGGGTGGATGGATGGATGGATGGATGGATGGATGGATGGATGATTGAAAAGCAAAATAATATTGTCACAAAGAAGGTTCTGGGAGATGGCCCTCTGGGCAAAAATTTAGCGATCTCACAGGGGAGAATAATAGCAAAGGTAATGAAACAATTGTAGTTATATGTGAGACACAAGCAAATATTCTCAAAATAGCTGGAAGTAAATTTTAACGGAGTCCTTTTCTGGTTCTCTAGAGGAAGAGATGAAATGATTCAGAGACAATAGTTGTCTAAAAACACATTTAACCTAATTTTTACCCATCATCAGGTGGAGTCAGAAGAAACTCATGTTACTAAGTCAACAAGTCATCACCAAGCCATTTAGAAAGTTGAGAGCTTGAAGCCCATACTTTAGCATTTGATTTTATTTAAATCATATTGTGTTAGATTGAGTTGCCTGGGAGTAGAGCCTAAGATAGAAGTTCTTGTTCAAGAGGCCCTCATGAGATTGGGAAAGATATAATCAGAAAAGTGCAGGGGAGGAAAATCTAAACAAGAAGATTTTCATCATCATCATCAACTAGAGACTAGCTTCAGTGTAATTCCTCAGGAAAGCTCTTAAGTATGAATTACTAGACAGAGTTGGTTCGACCTTGAGGCAAAGGGACTGACTTTGTTCTTGACCTTGGTCTGATGGTGGTTGGTTGGAAGGGACTCTTAGCTTGTCTTATTGAGGTGGTTTTTCTTTGGCTGAGGGAAATTCTTAGAGAAGGACAAAAGGCATGAGTACTTATCAATCAACACTCATAGCAGCTGAGAGGTAGGTGCACTGTGGGGATCTGTGCAAGGAACCAATAGCATCCTATATACAAGGCTACAGCAGTGTTTCTCAACTGCGATAGTATTGCCATTTGAGGCCAGAAAATTCATTGTTATACAAGGGATATATTGTGCATTGTAGGATGTTTAGAAGTATCCCTGGCCTCTACCCACTAGATACCAATAGCACCACACCTCTTCCTCCAATAGTGAAAACCAAAAATACCAATTATTGCCAAATGTCTTGTTGGGGCAAAAATCACTCCTATAGAAATTGATTAAACCAGCACAAGAAGCAAAGGTGAAGGTCAATTAAGTAACTTCATCTTCTTGAACAAAGAACAGTGTGTGATACAGAAGTCACTCATTAGTTATTTTTGGACAATATTCCAAATTGCGAGATAAAGAAAGGAACTCTAAAAGAAAAAATTCACAGTTGACTCTCCATTAAGACTTATCTTCACAATTTGCTCTTTCTAAGTACAGAAGTACACACCTATTAATTGTTTTGAATACATAAGTAAATGCTTCTAACTCAATGTAATACACTTATCTCTAAATAGTATTGTATTTTTTCAAGTCACAAGACCTTTATCACCATGAGATTTTCTGACAGTAATGATTATCATACTCTCTTATTATTGAAACTGGGAAAGTATTTTTCTATATATAT
>NW_006438867.1:457644-489796 GCF_000325575.1 Pteropus alecto | reverse complement strand
ATATAGTGAAAAATAGAGCTCAGAGCTGGGGATCAGGCCACACAGGACATGAAGAAGAAAATCAGGGTATAGTAAACGAAGCTTAAAGCAAAACATCAGTACTTGAGACAGAGAGAGGGCACCAGTTGCATTGATCCAAGAGTAAACTGAAAACATGCCTTAAGATATTTCTGCCATTAGTGGCTCAGCAGGGTAGGTGTCAGATTGCTCCAGCAGCAAGTATCTGAACTAGTCATGGGGGCATCAAGTTTAGTGATGAGATGCTACTCGGGGTGTATACTTGAAAAATATGTATGAACCCCTTCCTCAAGATTCAGATGAGTTTTCATCTTCACTATGAAAACCTCCTTCCCTGCTCTCCTCACAGAGATGAGGTCTTCTTCCACTTGTTTCTACTGCATACTTCTATTAGATTATTTACTTATTGTTTTGTCACTGTTGTACTGTTCATCATTCTGCCCAATTAAATGGTGAGCTTCTTAGGATAGGATTTTTTTGTTTGTTCTATCATTCACCAAAACTTCAAGGAATATTTTCTATGATCTAAATACTGTCTACCTCAACCTTAATGCTCTGTCCTACTATCTTACAATAAGGGAGAACACGCTGCCCCTCCTATCCTCCCAAAAGAAAGTATTATTTCCATTATCTTGAGAATAACAAGTCACTCTAAATGTCTACATGCTTCTGTGATGGGCTCTGATTGCCATTCTCCATCCCAGGAGGAGCTGTACCATGATGGATTCAGTGTCTCATGAAGTCAGTATGCCCCGGGAAATCCCTATGAAGGAACAAACACAGAGCTCAGAATCCTTGCCTTAGATGATTATCATTGTACATGTCATGTGTGACTTTGTTATGATGAATGCTATCAGCAAAGTGGTATATTGCACTTGATATACCCCTTATGAATTGCCTGATCTTTATTGCTAATTTTTAAAAACTTAATGTAAGTCAGAGCCACCACTTCTCATAAAATTGTTGAAATTTTTCTAATATTATTAAAATCTAATGTCATTTTAATGAGATTAGAAAAATTATTTCATTATATTAGAGTCAAACAAATTCTGATATGCCAATAATTGTTTTTCTTTATTCACATAATCACTATTAGGTACATAAAATATATTCCAAGATATTATATTCAGAATCTTTTCTTTGGAGGAATTGTTTATTTTAATAGCTTGATTTTCCCCTACCTAATATTATCCAGAAAACTTGTAAAATATGTTGATATCATTTATAGTCGTAATACAATAGTACTTTGAGTCACATGAACTTCATAAATGACATCATAATACTATGTAAAAATAAGGAATATTTTATAAACTCGTAAAATATTTTTGTTGTATATATGATAGATATTTATATATAATATATGTATGCATGTATTTCTATTATTCTTTAATGTATCTCCTACAGTCAGGGACCAGAACAATAGAATCAGCAGCTAAGCACACAGAGAAGCCTGTCTGAGAGCACAGTAATACTGTGAGCATTGTAAGCTACATGTTCTGGGGAACACAAACAGTAAGCAATTAGAGTCAGTTATTCCACAATGGCTTACCGTAAAAAGATAATCTTCTGTAATATCAGCATACCTGTAAAAGCTATATGTTTCTAGAAAAAACACAGAATCCAAATATTTATACTGTAGGCCCCACTTATCCACAGGGAATATGTTCCAAGACACCCACCCACCCCCATGGATGCCTAAAACTGTCAGTAGTACAAACTCTATAATATATACTATGTTCTGTCCTGTATGTACACACGTATAATAAAGTTTAGTTTATAAATTAGGCACAGTGAGAGATTAACAACAATAACTAATACTAAATAGAACAATTATAACAATATACTCTAATAAAATTTCTCTCTCTCTCTCTCTCTCTCTCTCTCTCTCTCTCTCTCTCATATGCTGAGCAGAGAGATGATTCATGTGTTAAGCAGGATGGGATTTCATCATACTATTCAGAATAGCACTCATTTTAAAACTTACAAATCGTTTATTTCTGGAATTTTCCGTTTAATATATTCAGACCACAGTTGACTGCAGGTAAATGGAAAGCAAACCATAGATAAGGGAGGACTACTGCCTATTTTTTCTTAGTTAAGACTTATCTAGTTTAACTACATATTTTTATAAAAAAAACATCGCCCACACTGGAAAGCTGTAGTCAAATATACAGCCAGACAGACATCAACATATAGAAATCTCAAGGCATTAGAAAGAATAAGTATGAATGTGCCAAAAAAAATTAGTTTGGCTATATAATTTAAAGAAGAAGATAACTTCTAGAATTTAAGTGTCAAGGTACACATTTTAAAAATATAGTAATTATATTATTTTAAATTCTAAAACGGCAGTGCCAAAAAAATGCTCACTGGATTTTGAGACATTACAACTCTCCACAGCCAGAGACTATTATGAATACCTTTGAGCATAACAGTTTTATACCAGGAATAGATCAAAGAAACTTAACAGTCTTGAGTATATAATTATAGCCTTCTTTCCTTTGATGACAGTATGTAGATGTGGGTGTGTGCAAATATATGTTAACACATGCTCTTTTGGAAAAAAAAAAAAAAAACTTGGAGCAAAAGTCTCTTGCTTAGGTCATGTTGAGTTCTAATTATTTGGGCCCATTAAAATTTCTTAAATGCTAGAGCCCTAATAGTTCACTTCTGTTCCTTGTGAAATCAGTTTTTCACTCTTTTAGTTAGAATTCATAAATCTATCTTCAATTATTCTCTCTTCTTCAATCCCTATGCTTCTGTGTATTCGTAGCATAGCCCTTTACATGTAGTAAGCGTTCGATAATTATTTCTTCAAATTACTTACTGTGGATATATTTTTACTTTCAAACCTTATGGCCTTTCTTTTTTCTCCTTGTTTCTGCAGCAACTTTACTTATTCCACCACAATCATATCATTGCAATGGTGTCCTAAGCACTACATTCTCATTCATCATACAGAGCCAGTTGCCAGATTAATCTTCCTAAGATATTACTTTAATTATCGATCACTTTCGAAATCTCCAATAGCTACAACTATTTTAGTTTTCAAATCTTAATGCTATTTTTTGGTGACTCTTAACCTGAAAAATCACAGCCTATTCAATATTTTTCTTTATACCACTAAATAGCTTATTTTCACCATGACTCTTTGCAACTAGGGTACAGGTTTAACCATAGCTCTGAACTTTCTCTCATGTACTCACTTGGCTTATAGGCTCGTCTCTCTTTCTTTAGTTATCCAAATTGAATTACAATCTTTAGTCTATCTTGCAACATTCATTATTTAATTATGTATTATTCTTAATTCACTTCTAATTTTCTTGTATTTCCTTCTAATTATTCTGGCATGGTCTATCCAATTTGAGGGTGAAATCCTTAAAGGTAAGGACAAATTTTAGTAACTATTTCTATGCTCAAAATCATAAACAATAAGCATGCAAAAAATAATTACTCATCTTATCACCTCTATATACTGATTTTGATGCACTGTGAGAAAATGTCAGAGCGAAACAACTGAAAGAGAAATAAAAAACAACTTTTTTCCTTTCAATAAATCAATGTCAATGAAAAGTATTATATATAAGTTACAGAAAATAGCAGGTGCATTAAGTTGAAATCAACATGAATTTGGAAAAACTCTTTAAGAAAATCGAGAAATTGCTTCAGTAGAGTTTACATTTCTTGTGCTTTCAGTCAACAGTAATTCTAATAAGTTTTCTTAAGTTGTAAAACAAAGAAGGTGAGAAACCTGAATATTTTTACAAGTAGTGGAAAATAATATGATTACATTTTATAAGACAAAACATTAATAATTAAAAAAATGTACTTGAAGTTAAGTTCATTTGTAAAAGGTATTGGATTTAGTATTAAGTTAAAACATTTATTTAAAATAAGATGGGGCAATCACCAGTCAAGATGGTGAAGTAGGTAAGTGCTGTGCTTGACTCCTTTTACAATTACATCAAAATTACAATTAAATTACAGAACAACCATTATTGACAATAGCCTGAAGTCTAGCTGAATATGTGTCTTATACCTAAGAACACAGAGAAGAAGCCACTTAGAGACTATTACGAGGGGTGGAGACATGAAACAAGATGCCCTCACACATGTGGCAGTCACAGCCTCAGAGGTTCCCTCGGGAGGAGCGAGTGGTCCCAGCTCTACACCCGGCTCCCCAGACCAAGGTTTCAGTGACAGGAAGAGAAGTCCCTACAACTCTGGCTGTGAAAACCAGTGGATATTGTACTGAGTGATAGAAAGGGATGTTAGAGTCCCAGGCACTCCTCTTAAAGAGCCCACATGCAGACTTACCGACTGGCTCAAGTGCTGAGACAACTTGAAAGGCACCAGGGACTTACTGGGAGGAACTGAATTATCTGAATTCAAGGCAAGGGCTAAGGGACAGCTTTCTCTCAGATAGAAGTCCTGGCTGAAGCCATTGTTCCTTTGTTGAGCCCTTCCCCCTCCCAGTGTACAGATGCAGGTGGCTGCCATATCTGAGTCTCCATCAACTTGATAACATGATTGCCCTACCCTGGTGATTCTGAGACCCCACTCTACCCAACTTAGGGGCCCACCTAAGCCACTTCCAGTGGCTTTTCCATACAAACAACCTATATTGGTTCATGCTACAACTTCTGAAGATCTCAAAGGTTCACAAAACTCAAATGATCATCATATGGCCTCGATGTACCCTGTATTTCTTGCTGAGCATCCCCAAGCCTGGCACTAGCAGCAGCCAGCTTCAGTTCACAGCTTGGCCTCTGGAGGCACCTCCAAGACCAGAGCAAGTAGAAGTCATCTGTGGATAGGTGGCAGGTCATGCCAGGTAGCCCTGGGCAGGGCACAGGCTATAGCTGAACTTGGCCTGCAGTGGGGACCCTCCCAGGAAGTTTCAGGGCTGACAAACCCTGTGGTTGTCTTCGGACTTGAGGCTGCTTAACAAGAGGTGTGGGTATGCTGAAGCCAGATGCTGTTGTTTGGGTTTTGCGAGCCTTTGAGAGAGTTTGCCACTCCAAAAATATACCTCATTGGGACTATTGATTACTTTAGGCTGGTTAATTTTAAGAAATAACCAGGAGCTGATATCTTAAGAGAAAGTGGAGGTGAATTACAATTTTTAATGTGATCAATATCTTTCTTAAGCAACTGTACTGAAGCATGTTGAATTATTGTACAAATTCGATTCAAGAGTGGAGCTTCAGTTTACTTTTCAAAATATTTTGGTATAGATTTTAAGACAGATCTAAATAAACACTTTAATTTTAAATGTTATTTTGTTATAAATTCAACAAACGTGGAAACCAAAAAGAAAAAAATCGGAATCAAAAAACCCACCAGTATAGCTCATTAATACTTTTCCTTTTGCATACTCCTCTAGTTCTTGTCCATATATTTTGCTATTTATATTACACTCACAGGATACATACTTAATATTATTAATTTTCCATGTTGCTATTTCACATAATTATTTTTAAAATATATATATCAATATGATAAATATAGTACATTTTAATTTATCTCTTCATTTTATTTTAGACACTTAGTTTTTCTTTGACTTCCTTTACTTAACTAAAACTTTAATCTTTATGCCTTTTCTCCAAGCTACAAGCACTCTTATCATTAAATTACATTGTGCATCTACAACTACAGTATTTTATGTTTGCTCAGAAACATATAATCTCATTAAAAATAAATAACTTTCCCACAACTGCTCCAATCTTGTTATTATTTGTCTTATTGATACTAGCCGTTCTTACAGGTGTGAGGTGGTATCTCATTGTGGTTTTGATTTTTATTTCCCCAATAGCTAGTGAAGTTCAGTATCTTTTCATATGTTTGTTGGCTGTTTCTATGTCTTCTTGGATGAAGTGTCAGTTCAGATATGTGTGTGTGTGTGTATATATATGTGTGTGTGTATATATATGTGTGTGTATGTGTATGTGTATATATATATATTTGTGTGTATATATATGTGTGTGTGTGTATATATATATGTGTGTATGTGTACGTATATATATATATATTTGTATATATGTGTGTGTGTGTATATGTGTGTGTATCTGTATGTATATATATATTTGTGTATATGTGTGTGTGTGTGTGTGTGTGTGTGTGTTTATTTCTGGGCTCTCAATTATGTTGCATTAATCCATTTGTCTGTTTTTTTTTTCTTGCCAATACCATGCTATTTTGATTATTGTCTCTTTGTAGTATAATTTGAAGTCAATCAGAGTGATGAATCCGGCCTTCTTTTTTCTCAGGATTGCTTTGGCTATTCAGAGTCTTTTGTAATTCCATACAAATCTGATGATTTTCTATTTTTTAAAATAATTGCCATTGAAATTTTGATGGGGATTGCATTAAATCTATATATCGCATTGGGTAACATGACCATTTTAACTATGATGATTTTTCCAATCTATAAACATGGAATATTTTTCCATTTCTTTGTGTCTTCTTTAATTTTTTTTTAATAATATCTTACAGTTTTCAGTGCATAAATCCTTCACATACTTCATTAAGTTTATTCCTAGGTATTTTATTCTTTTTGTTTCAATTGCAAAAGAAATGCTTTCTTTCTTTTTCTGAAATTTTATTGTTAGAATGTAGACACAATGGATATTTGTATGTCGATTTTGTATCCTGAAAATTTACTGTAGTTTTTAGTTGTTTTTATAGTTTCTTTGGTGGAGTCTTAAGAATTTTCTATATAAAGAATCATGTCATCTGCCAAAAGTGACAAATTTAACTTCTTCACTCTCAGTTTAGATACTTTTTATTTTTTTCTTTTGCCTGATTGTTCTAGTTATGACTTTTAATCTTGTATTGAATAAGAGTGGTAAGAGTGAAAAACCTTGTCTTGTTCCTGATCTTAGAGGAAGAGCTTTTAGTTTTTTACCAGTAAGTATAATATTAGCTGAAGGTTTGTCACATATGGCCTTTATTATGTTAAGTTTCTTTCCTCTTATGCCCATTTCATGAAGTATTTTAATCATAAATGAATGCTGTACCTTCTCGAGTGTTTTTTCTGCCTCTGTTGGTATGATCATATAATTTTTACTCTTTATTTTGTTAATATGGTATATCACACTGATCAATTTGCATTTGTTGAACACCCATACACTGATGGTGGGAATGTAAATTGATACAGCTGCTATAGAAAACAGTATAGACGTTTCTCAAAAAATTAAGTATAGTATTACCATATGATCCAGCAATCTTTCTTCTGGATATTTACCCCTCCCAAATTTGAAAACTTTTGTCTATAAAGATATATGCACCCCAATGTTCATTCCAGTATTATTCACGGTGGCCAAGACATGGAAACAACTGAAGTATCTTTCGATAAATGATTATATAAAGAAGATGTGGTAAATATATACAATGGAATATTACTCAGCCATAAGGAGAGATGAATTACTGCCATTTGTGACAACATGGATAGATCTTGAGATAATCATGCTAGGTGAAATAAGTCAGATGGAAAGGGTTGAGAACCATATGATTACACTCATATGTGAAATATAAATCTAAAAGCAACAAACAAATAAGACATAAAACAAACTCAGAAACACCATCAGTTTAGTAGTTACTAGAGAAAAAGGAAGGAGTCGGATTGGTGGATAAGAGTAAAAAAGATCAAATATATGGTGACGGATGGAGATTTGACTTTGGGTGGTGAACACATAATGCAATATACAGATAACATATTATTAATTGTACACTTGACACCTGTATAATTTTATTAATCTATGTCACCCCTAAGAAAATAAAGAAATAAAAAAATAATTTTGTACTGTATAGTTTCATTGGGTCTTAAATAGTTTCTCTAGCTGGAAAAATGAGTATTTTGTGTTCTTTAAGAAACTAGTATATATAAATGAACTGCTACATGTTTAGTTAAACTTTGACAAAAGCTAAAGATGAAGCTTTTGGGTGCTTCTACAATGCAAGATATGCACTTATATATTCATATAGTGAAGGGATGGAATGGTAGAGATACATGCAATCCTTTGCAAATCATAAGATATTCTAATGGAAAATAAAAACCTGACACTAACAATTGTTTAAAAGAGAAAAGAACCAAAGTCAAGAAAAATGTTGAATATCTACTTTTAAAAAGAGAGAAGTATAATACAACACAAAAATGAGACCTAGAAATTCTAAAAACACTAATTTTAATGTTCTAAAAGACAAAAAAAAGTGATAGGTAGAAGTGAGGAAGCTGTAACAAAATTGAACACAACACGATTTGACCTCATAAAATTTTACAAGCCTTCATATTTATAATAATACATTAATGCCCAAAATGTAAAAAATACAAAGTATGATTTTCTTCCTTAGATTTATAATAAACTTCTGTTTAATACATTTACGTTTATAAGCCTTCTCTCTTGAACAACATATACTATAGAAGTACATGCGTACCAATATTTTATCATGAGAATTTTAGTTTTCATCTCATACTAGTGTCTTGCCTTTCTACCCATAGCTATATAAATATGATTTCCATTATATAGCACTTAAGGCCTTTCTATTGATAAATTTTAATCAACATATTACATTAAAAAACCTTGATTTTCAAAATAAATTGTTTTAGTACTATAGCATGATGGGTTTAATTGAATAGTTGAAGGATAAAATGGTAAATACATTGTACTATTTAAACTATTTCAGAGCTGCAGGAAAATGTTTGATATTTAAAATATAATCAAGATGAGACCGCATAGTCATGAGCAGTAAAATACTAGAAAACAGTGAGTGAATAAATAAGATGATTTTTCATCAGTGGCCATTCATTATTTTGTTATTAGGAACCTGGAAGATATTGTCTTCTTTGAGTTTCAAATATTCTGGTAAATCTAGTTGTTTCTTAGTTTCCTCAATGTCACCTTGAATTGTTGAAACAAGTGACTCTAAAAAATCAAAGTTCTTTTCTGATCTGAGATAGTCATAGTTGACCACATTGAGAGTTTCCCCATAGAAGTCTTCTTTGAAAGTATGCATGATATGAGTTTCCAAGGACTTTTTATTATTCTTATAGTATGAGTTCCATCCTATGCTCACTGCCATCTTATGAACATCACTTCCAACACTGTTCAGCCATAGTAAGTGCCAGGGGATATATCCCCTGGAAGATTATCTACTACTTGCTCAGGAAAGTTAGTTGTGGAGATGCCCAACTGTTTGGAGATGTGGCCAAAGCCCAACACTTGGCCAGGGCAGAAGTAAGGCAGATGCTTCACGATGCTGTCTGCTCGCGATGACTGGAGACAGGCGAGGTGGAGTCGGCATTGAGACGGTGCCCTGGTCCCCGTACTAACAGAGTGGAGCTTTGCTGGCCCTCTGAGCCTGAGCGCAACGGGCCTGGAGGGGCCCGCAACGCCGCAAGCCCCTCATGCTGCTGACCCAACAGAAGCTGCCAGGAGACTCAGAAGCGGCATCTTCACCTCTGCAGCGGCTCTTTCGTAACTTTTTAAATTAATATATTACCATAAACATCTTTATTTATATATAATTTATTTCAACTTTGAATTAGTTGTTAGTATAAATTCTTAAAATTACAGTAACTATTTCAAAAGAATAAAAATATTATCTCACTGGGAACTAATATACTAAAAATAAACTGATTCCTTTCCAACAAGTGTGGTAGCAGTGTATAAACAAACCCTCCATAACTTAGCTTTTCTATTTTTTTTTAATTTTTGTTGTTTTATTTGATTTTCTGAGAATTTAAGAGATAAAAATGAAGCTGGGGATCTTTTCAGTTAATCTCTTTGTGTTGCTTCAAAATATGTTTAGCTGGATAACGTAGCATATTTTACTTTACAATATCCTAGAGATACAAATAATGGAGGCACTATGTTGACAGGCAAGATTGTCTAGTTGAACTCAGTCACTGGAAGTATACAACCTGGGTTCAAATGCCAGCTCAGAAATTTACCAGTTATGAAATCCAAGAAAGCTATTGTGCTTAGGTGAAAGTTAAATGCTGAAATCTAGATAGGAAGCCAGGGGATGGGGAACTGGATTTCGGAGGCCCTGTTACAAATAACAGGGCTGTGCCTTGAGAGAACAATTTGGGAACATGACTTGAGATCCTAGGCAGGGCACTGGCATCTTTCTAAGCCAAGGCTAGAAAATTGCTGAAAATGGGGTCTAGAGATTGATTCATAAATAAAAAAGAAAAGACAATATTTTTGGAAGTTCATAAGTGACCTACCAAAGAAACCATTCTCAAGAATTGATTTATTTTAGATTATTCCTAAGATTGTTTCTCTAGCTAATGACTTTATAACTCTGGTTTGAAACTATTAAAATAAGATCGTTTTCCCCTCTAGAAGTATGTGTACTATTCATCTCATATTAAAATTAGATTGATCTTTTTCTTTTTAATTTAAATTATCCCTTAGATTACTCTGTTTTACAGGACTTAATTCATGTGAGAAGTAGGCAGGAGAGAGTACTGTTTCAGAGGGTCTTCTGTTAAATCTCACTTTATATATCCCAAGGCCACCATAAGTCCTTCAATAGAGGCCTAGCAATAAGAGTCAAAAATAGGATTGCTGTAAGAAATCTACAGAAGTCATTCCATATTTTTTTAATTTAAATCCCAATAAGATAAGAGCTTTTTACTTTATTTGTTCTTTGATTAGTTCTGGGTTCAGCTTAGTGGTGATCTCTTATGTAAACGGTGTTTAAATTCCACTTTATTCTGAGTTCTGTTTGAAAACTTGCAGGTGAAAAATCTATGAATATTAATGCCCCAGGATCACTAGCTTTAAAAAAAAAAACTTAATGTGACACAGTCAAATATTTGGGGGAACTATTTTTAAAGGAGTCAAACCCAGGCTTTTATGCAAAACCTTAAATGGCACTGAGTTCTTATTGCTGGCTCAGCTCAGGCTTATGCAGCCACAGTGACTTGGACTTAAAATTTCTTAAAAGTATAAAATAGCATATTTCAGAATGTAGAAAAAAAAGCAAATAGTAGACTACTCGAATTCTAATTTATTTCATTTTATTTCATCCAATTTAATTCTGGTTGTCAATAATTGTATGAACTTGAAAAAATTACTGAACCCTGCCATGTATCAGTTTTCTCAAATATAAAATGGTAATCAGTTACGCTGCACAGCGATTGTATTTGGCTCCCTCAAATGTGAACTTCTTTCTTCTAAGTGAGAAATTCCCATAGTATAAATTTTAGTGATAGGCTAGTCACTCAATACCAAGAGACCAAAAGGCCAGAAACACACTTCCCCAGTGCCTTTGGCAACAAAGATGTGGGACCATGACTTAAGCTTGGATAATCCAGTCCTGGCTGGACTTTTGAATTTATAGTGACAGAGAGAAAATTCATTTTATCTGTGGCTACAGTGATATCCCGAAGCCAAACAGCAGAGGCAGTGGTTGCAGAGCGAGTGACTCATACCCAGTGCTGGCCTTAATGGGAGAGCTACTCTCAGGGTCTGGTGTCCAGCAATGGCTGCAGTGCCATTTCCAACAGACCATTACCAAGCAGAAACTTTGTTTCTGGAAGCTTAGGCTTTTTGGTTCACATTCACATTTCTGAGTGTTATGGTACATACCACCTTCTCAGAAATTATGAGAGCTACCCAATATCTTTTTATTTTCTGTTTGCTTAATTCAGCCAGTCAGTTTCTGTTATTTCTAAGAAAACTGAATAATATACCTGGCTACCTTGCAAAACTGTTGTGAAATCTGAGTTGTTTCAAGGGAAATTCCTTGAGAAAGAATAAAATGTGATCTAATTTCATGTAATGAGTATTTATTAAGGTGTTTATGGAGGTAAAGCATGAGCAAGATTCATTCTTGTGTGCTCAAGATGCTTTCAAATAGTGAAGGTTACAAAAACAACAGATGACTATAACACTATATACATTGAGTGATCCCTTAAGAGAAATACAGCAGGGTATGAGGTGCAGGGTGAAGAGGGTAGTGAAATAGAGTCAAAAGATGCATTGCTTGCACTAAGATGAGTAGATGAATGAAGAGTCCATGGCAGAGGGAGTATTTGACATCATCCTTAAAAGTTGAAATGGAGCTTAAGGTAGAATACAGACAGTAGCTTTGCAGTAGAAGTCAGAAATCATTTTCCTTTCCAATTCCACTCTTAGATCTCAAACTCTTTGATTCAGTTTTCTCACCTATGAAATGAGGAAGTTACAGTAAATGGTCTATAAAGTTCTTATAGTCCTTGAATTTCTGATTGATTCCCATGGGTAGATAAGGAGAACATAGCAGGTAAAAGGAGCATGGTGAACTAAAAAGTCAAGGCAAAAATGTTAGATGAGCAAAGACTTAGAAGCAAGACAGTAAGTTCAATCCCAAAACAGTGTGTAGTTTAACATGGAATATAAAGATGAAAAGAGTGTATATCATCTGATAGGCAATGGAAAGCCAGAAAAGATTTTAGCAAAATACTATGATAAAATATAGACCTTTTTTTTTTTTTTTTTTTTTACGTCTAGAGTAATGTATATGATGGCAAATGCAACAGCAGTGGATTTTAAGAAATCTAAATGAAAAATAATGATAAACTGAACTAAGACTATGATAGCAATGGAAAGAGGACAGTTGTGAAAAAACTGCTGGAAATAGATTCTCTCCAATTCAGTAACTGATTTCAGAGAATGAGGGACTTGTGGTCAAGATAACTAGAAGGGTAAAAGTCACCCTATAGGAGGTTTATAAATCTGGTAAGAAAGTTGAAATAGATCATTCAGAAGAAGAGAGATGTGAGGACCTAGCAAAATGGTATAAATGACAGAGGCTATGTTTACCATCTCTTGCGACCACATCAGAGTTGTGCTGGAAACATGAAGCAAACAGCAGGCAGAGTCACCTGGGGCCTAGATGAACAGAAACCCTAGGCAGGGAAATAAGAAATCACTCTGCTATGGTTGGAGGTAGAAGAGGGCAAAGATGCGAGGCTACTTGGTCCCCAGCGGCTGAGTGGGACAGAGGCTATGGCAGTTGCAGACATCCCTCTTAAAGGGGCCATGTATACAAAAGGACTTTCACAGTGATGAACCTACTTGCTATGAGCACCAGCACCAGGTCAGCAGTTCGGGGGGCACCAGGACCTTACAGGGGGACACTGAGTTGTTGGAGCGAGGGCCAGAGGTGAGGCTTTGTCACGGGCATAAATGCTGCCAGTATCCATTGCTCTTCTGTTGAGTCCTTGCGATGACGTAGCTGAGACATCATCAAACTGGATAACAGAGGTCACTGGACCTAGGGTATTCCCTGAAACTCCAACTCCCCCAACTCATGGCCCTACCCAAGCTACATCCACTTGTGTCCTTGGCAAGTCCTATGCCCCTTGCTGACCAGCTCCAAGACTCACACTGTTGGCACCTGGCCTCGGTTTCTGGCATAGCCTCTAGAGGCAACTGTAAGGAAAGCATCTGTGGATTGCTTGCTGAATCTTAACAGGTGGCCCCAAAAGGGTAGAAGCTGGGGCTAAACTTGACCTGCAGCTAAACCCCTCTCAGGAGTGTGCCACTGAACACCTACTACACAAAGCCATGCTAATAAAACTGGGAGACTTAGAAGCTTTCCTAGTACATAGGAATGGACACAGAAAGGCAGCTAAAATGGGAAGACAAGGAAGCAGAAACCATATGAGAGTACAAAACAGCTCCAGGAATAATGGAGTCAAGCAGTTTAACAGATGCAGAGTTCAAAACACTGGTTATAAAGATGCTCAATGAACTTAGGGGAAGTGTAGATGAATTTAGTGAGAGCTTTAACAAAAAGATAAAAAACATAAAAATGGAAATGGAAATTATAAAAGGGAGCCAGTCAGAAATGAAGAATACATGATCTGAAATGAAGAGTATATTAGAGGGAATCAAAAGAGTGGATGAAAAAGAGGATCGAACCAGTGATACAGAGGGTAAGGAAGCCAAGGACACACAATCAGAATGGTAAGAAAAAAAGAAGCCAAGAATATAATAATAATTTAAGGGGCCTATGGGACAAAATTGAATGTAACAACATCTGCATCATAGCAGTACCTGAAGGAGGAGAGAATAAGAAGTTGAAAACCTATTTAAAGAAATAATGATGGAAAACTTCTCTAACCTCAGAGAGTCCCAAGAAAGATGAACCCAAAGAGGCTCACATCAAGACACATCATAATTAAAATGTCAAAGCTTAAAGACAAAGAGAGAATCTTAAGAGCAGCGAGAGAAAAGAAGTTAGCTACCTACAAGGGAACACCAGAAGACTGGCAGATGATTTCTCAAAAAAAAAAAAAACTTCGCAAGACAGAAGAGATTGGCAGGACATATTCAACTTAATGAAAACCCAGGATCTACAACCAAGAATACTTTATCCAGCAAAGTTATCATTTAGAGTCCAAAGATAGAAAAGAGTTTCCCAGACAATAATAAGCTGAAGGAATTCATCAACAACAAGCCGGTATTACAGGAAATGTTGGAGGGAAGAAAAAAAGAAGAAAAAACATGTATCAAAAACATGAATAAAGAATGGTAATAACTACATATTTATCAACAAGTACCTCAAATAGAATATAATTAAGTGTTCCAACCAAAAGATAGAGTGACTGAATGGATAAGAAAACAAGACCCCTACATATGCTGCCTATAAAAGACTCACTTCAGAGTTAAAGACACACAGAGACTAAAAAGAAGGATATAGAAAAAGATAATTGCTTTGATAGACCTAGAGTGTACTGTGCTGAATGAAGTCAAATAAAGACAAATATCACATGATTTCATATAGATGTGGAATCTAAAGAACAAAATAAATAACAACAACAACAAAAACAGAAACAAACTTATAGATACAGAGAACATTTTGAGGGCCACTTGATGGGAGGGGTCGGGGGGATGGTGAAAAAGGGCAAAAGGATTAGGAAGTACACATGGATAGTTACAATATAGTCATGAAGATATAAAGTGTATCATAAGGAAAATAGTCAACAATGTGATAATCAACATGTAAGGAGAAGAGAGATACTAGATTTACTGGGGTGACCCCTGTGACTTATATAGATCTCTACTAATGCTGTACAACTGAAACTAATATATTATTGTATGGCAACTATAATTGAAAAAACTCATTATTGTATGGCAACTATAATTGAAAAAACTCATTATACACTGTAAAAATGAACAACTAATAGTCTATTATATTTCAATAAAGCTGTAAAAATGAAAAAAAGAGAGAGACGTGCATAGTTTAAAGGGGTATTGCTATTGAGGGAGATTTTTCTACAAAATAGAAAAAATTAGCAATAATTTTACCAAAAAAGAGGCAAGTAAAAAGATTGGAAATACAAGTAAGAGGGGAAAACTAATAAAACACTTAACAGATATAATTAACATATTTTTATTTACTATGAACGTAATCAAATATTTCAGTCTTTCGGTAATAAAATACTAAGAAATAAGTCCAGAAAACAAGTTGAGAAGAATCAAAGAGAAACTGAGTTTTCAATCTTTATTTGTAAAAATTTGGAATACAGTTATAGATAGATAGATGATAAATAGATGATAGATAAATAGATAGATAGACAGACCCGTATATTTACAGATATAGAAAAGTGTTTGAAAACAATGACCATTCTTCTTCATTTTCACTTTGCATATATACATATATATAAATACATATACATTTTGTTATATCATCTTTTCAATAACTTTATGAGGATAGTCAAGGCAATATTTTCACCTTTTCTACTTTTCCCCAATCACATTTTTAGAGATGCATCTCCAAGTTCCAAGCAAGCAAGTGAGAAAGCCAGCTTCATAACAACTGGCTCTCAGTCCAGTGTTCTCTCTTCTTCCCCATAGTAGATGCCTATCTGAACATAGCTTTGTCTGGAAAATCTGGTTGTTTGTGATGCTATGTGTATCACTTAATTATAGATCCATCTTGAAAATTCACGTATCCTCAGAGTAAAATTTAATTTAATCTTATATTGCTACATTTTTATTTTAGTTTTCTTGTTGGTTAAAAAAAATAGTTTCTTAATAGTTTCTTTAAAAAGTTTCTTAATGCAAGCTACCCACATCAATTAATGCAAATGTTGTTCTATCTGTTTTAAAAAAAGAATAATTGATCCATTGGTAAAGGGCATGAGCTCTGAGTTCAGTTTTCTAAATTAGTAGTAGTGACACATTTTTTTACTAACAGAGTCAGTCTTTCTGACAAGAATGAGAACTACTGCCTCTGACCACAGAACATTATCATTAATAATATTTATTTTCCGATGAGAATTTAATATTCACTATTTTATCAATAATCATAATGCAAAATATATTTAAGCATGTAACAACATGTTATTTTCTATGTGATTTTAAAAAACAGCAACAAATAAATAAGACATTTACCCCCCAAAATAATAATTCTTAAGAATCACTCCATCACTTCAATCAAGGCAGGCTAAATTAAAAAGTCAAAAAATATGTGTTTCTTGATTTCCTTAAAAATAAATGGAGACTTCTATTCTTCTTACCACAAAACAAAATATAGAACTCTGTCCATGCATATTTCAAATGCTGATCTTATTTTTCATTTTGGCTTGCAAGTCAGAATTGGACTTTAAAAGGAAGAAAGGAAAACTCCAGAGCCACTTGAGAAGCCATAGGAGTAGGCTGTTGGTCTGGTTCTGGTCAGAACACACCCAGAGTCACAATGCCTGAATAAGGGCCACTTCCAGTTGTCATTTTTCAATTAAAACACATACCCAGAATTTGAAATATCATATATAAAACATCGTATTCTGAAATTGATATTCTATTTCACTTGGCATCTTCCTATTTGTTTTACTTGTAAAAAGGAAATAATAGGATTTTTCTTTTCACTGCAATTTGAATTCTATATGAAATAATAAATAAGCATAAGCTATAAAATAATAATGCTAAAGCAAATTGGAAATTAAGAGTTGAATGGGGTTTTCTCATATGTTGATCATATTGGCCACATCCCTTCTATGTTCCTGAATGTTTATTTTACACTAAATTGTGAAATGTATTCATCAATTGTAAAGGGGAGTTAAAAGTTCCCCCACAGTACAAAATATATAGAATAAACTCAATATGAATTTAATTAACTAAATGTTTTTTTTTAGATGAGTGTTTCTTTTTAAGTCTCTCTCTCTCCTCTCTCTCTCTCTCTCTCCCTCTCTCTCTCTCTCTCTCTCTCTCTCTCTCTCTCTCTCTCTCCTCTTTTCTTTTTGAAAAATTTCAGAACTTTTCACCTCTTGATTCCCAGGGACAGACACTGCCTCTTGATTCCCAGGGACAGGCTTCCTGGAGCACAATTTAATATCACCCAGTAACGCTTATGTACAGAGGCAGTGGCCTGGGAAATAGGTCTCCGTGTGTCAGGAAGGTATCAAAATCCTGGACTGGAGGAGATCAGGCCAAAGTCACAAAAGGATTAAATGGATAAATGCTTCTTACTGAAAAGTGCCCACATATGCATCTTATATCTTCATTTTAGGCTGAAATTTAAAAGGACATAAGTTTCTTACACTTCTTTCTTTCCCAAATCTAAACTATCTTTAAGCAGAAAAGGGGCAGGATGACCATTGTTCCAATTCTATAGTCCAATTAATAATCTGATTATTATTTTTGGAGAGAAAAGAACATTACCTAATGAAACATTTTGGTCAGTATAAGCAAGACTGCTCAAGGAACTAATCTGAAAATGGTCGAGTTTTAACTGTGAAGGCTTTGGGGGGAGGGGGGCACGGGGGAGGAAGGGTAGTTAGAAAATCTTTCAGGGAATCTACACACTTCAAAAACCAGACAAACACAAGAGGGCAGGAAGAGATAAAGCTCTGACTTCGAAAACCAGCTGACTGAAATGCGAGCTAATAATCTATTTTAGTTCTCCCTCCGGATATTAATTCTGTTGGCATGCAAAGAAATGTGATGCTGACAAATGGGTTTAGTTTGTACTTGGTTTAATTACTGCGAGGACAACAGGAACGTCTCTAATGACAGCTACATCAGCGCCGGCTTTGGAAGAGCCTGGGGCTACATTCCCTAAAACGTACTCTTTAGTGCTAGTCGCGCGATTACTATCAGACTACATTTCTCACGCATTCCAAATACCCTTTTTTTACTTTTATTCTGTGAACTTTGTAAAGGAGGGGCTTGTTATAAACTCGGCAATCCAAGTGTAATTTACGAGGAAATTACACCCCACTGTAATTTACGAGGAAACGGCCGCGTGGGGAGGAATCTGCTCTACCATTGTCTTTTTATTTCAGCTGTCCTTTTGCAAATATGCCTTTAGAGTTTCCTCCCAAACTGCAAACTGCTCCGGGTTTCTATTCAAACTCAAGCGACACTGCATATAATTTTCTTCTTGGGTTTGCAAGTTTCGGTGAGAACCCCTTACGCTGGATTCCACTGACTTTGGGGGATGGGAGCTAAAATGGGTAATTCTGCATCGAAGGCTGCTGAAGAAGTGAATCTAGCCCAGCGGCTCACAGCCCAGAGCGCAGCAGCCCTAGCAGCCTAGAGTGGAGCGCGAGCAAGGGAGGGCAGCTCCAGGCCTCGCGTCCCCTCACTTTCAAGACAGTCTTTTGAGTCTTCTACCTCCTCCCTTTTCGGCGCTTTCCCCGCCTCCGCCTCTACCAGTTGATTGGCAGAAATCTCTATCCAACCCACAACTCCGGGCCTCCTTCTGGGACCAACGATTGGTTTCCTGGAGGACGAGAGTTAAGGGGGTGCAGGGGGAGGGATTTCCCTCAAAGCCCAGGATCCCGGGACTTGGGAAAGAGGAGTGGTGCCACTCAGTTCTCCGCGACCCTGAACAGCGAGTGGCTGAGGCCGACGCGCCATAAGGACTTGTCCTCTGCTGCAGCTACAGTCCAGACCGCACCACGCAACTTTTCCACCTTTCTGGCCCAGCCTCCGCTACAGCAAAACCCTGTGCAGACAGAGAGCGGAGTTCCTGGCTCTTTCCGGAGTAGTATCTTGCTCTCTGCCCAGGGACTGGCTGCGCGCTCTCAGGCTGACCTGTCGGAGCCCTACACCTAGACCATGCACTCAGCCAGGGCCCCCAGGATCGCCTCCTGCGCGCTCGGGGCAGCCAAATGCATCAGTTTTCAACCGACGGCTTCGCCTCCGCCGCGGGTCCGGCTGATACTGCTGCTGTTGCTCCTCCTGTCACTGGTAAGCCGCGTTCGGGCACAGCCCGATGCCCCTGGTAGGGCGTTGCTGTCCTCGGATCTCGTGGGGGTTGCAGGAGTCCCCGCCGAAGAGGCTATAGTGATGGCGAACCGTGGACTCCGAGTACCCTTTGGCCGTGAGGTCTGGCTGGATCCACTGCACGACCTGGTGTTGCAGGTGCAGCCAGGGGACCGCTGCGCGGTGACCGTGCTAGATAACGATGCGCTGGCCCAGCGACCCGGCCACCTGAGTCCTAAGCGCTTCCCGTGCGACTTTGGCCCTGGAGAGGTGAGCTACTCTCACCTAGGCGCGCGGAGCCCGTCGCGAGATCGCGTCCCGCTGCAGCTGCGCTATGATGCTGGAGGAGGGACGGCAGTGCTACCCTTGGTGCTAGAGGTGGAGGTAGTCTTCACTCAGCTGGAAGTTGTGATTCGAAACTTGCCCCTGGTCGTGGAGGAGCTGCTGGGGACCAGCAATGCCCTGGACGCGCGGAGCCTGGAGTTTGCCTACCAGCCCGAGACTGAGGAGTGTCGTGTGGGCATCCCGTCTGGCTTGGGCGCGCTGCCTCGTTATGGGGAACTCCTCCACTACCCCCAGGTCCCAGGACGCGACAGTGAGTGGGGCGCCCGGAAGCCTCTCCTTATGGACTGCAAAGCTTTCCAGGAGCTAGGTGTGCGGTACCGCCACACAGCCCTCAGTCGCTCACCAAACAGGGACTGGGTGCCCATGGTGGTGGAGCTGCGCTCTCGAGGGTCTCCTGTGGGCAGCCCTGCTTTGAAACACGAGCACTTCCAGGTGCTGGTGAGAATCCGAGGAGGGGTCGAGAACACCGCACCCAAGCCCAGTTTTGTGGCCATGATGATGATGGAGGTGGACCAGTTTGTACTGACTGCCCTGACCCCAGACATGCTGGCAGCTGAGGATGCTGAGTCAACCCCTGACTTGTTGATCTTCAACCTCACCTCTCCATTCCAGCCTGGCCAGGGCTACCTAGTGAGCACTGATGACCGAAGTCTTCCCCTCTCCTCCTTTACACAGAGAGACTTGAGCCTCCTGAAGATTGCCTACCAGCCACCCTCTGAGGACTCTAACCAGGAACGTCTCTTTGAATTGGAGTTAGAGGTAGTGGACCCGGAAGGAGCAGCCTCAGATCCTTTTGCCTTCATGGTGGTGGTGAAGCCCATGAACACTCTGGCTCCTGTAGTCACTCGGAATACTGGCCTCATTCTCTATGAGGGCCAGTCTCGGCCCCTCACAGGCCCTGCAGGCAGTGGACCACAAAATTTGGTCATCAGCGATGAGGATGACCTAGAGGCAGTGCAGCTAGAGGTAGTGGCTGGGCTCCAGCATGGTCATCTTGTCCTTCTAGGTGCCTCCAGTGGCAAATCTGCCCCTAAGACCTTTACAGCAGCTGAGCTAGCAGCTGGCCAGGTAGTTTACCATCATGATGACAAAGATGGCTCACTGAATGACAATCTGGTGCTTCGAATGGTGGATGGAGGACGCAGACACCAGGTGCAGTTTCTGTTCCCTATCACCTTAGTACCTGTGGATGACCAGCCACCAGTCCTCAATGCCAACACTGGGCTGACACTGTCAGAGGGTGAAACAGTGCCCATCCTACCTTTTGCTCTAAGTGCGACTGACATGGACTCAGATGACTCTCTGCTGCTTTTTGGGCTGGAATCTCCCTCAACTACAGGGCATCTGCTTCTCCGCCAAGCACATCCTCCCCATGAGGTAGAGGACCTTATCAGGAACCCTTGGAGAAAACAGGGAGTATTCTATGAGAAAATAGTGACAGAGTGGCAGCAGCAGGACATAATGGAAGGGAGGCTGTTCTATAAGCACTTTGGGCCCCATAGACCTGGGCCAGTGATGGATCAGTTCACATTTCGAGTCCAGGATAACCATGACCCCCCTAATCAGTCTGGGCTACAGAGGTTTGTGATTCGCATTTATCCTGTGGATCGCCTCCCTCCAGAATTGGGCAGTGGCTGTCCCCTTCGGATGATAGTGAAGGAATCCCAGATAACACCACTAAGGAAGAAGTGGCTGCGCTATACTGACCTAGACACAGATGACCGAGAACTACATTACACAGTGACTCAGCCTCCAATGGACACAGATGAAAACCACTCACCAGCTCCACTGGGCACCTTGGTCCTGACTGACAACTCTTCTGTTGTGGTGACCCACTTTACCCAAGCCCAGATCAACCACCATAAAATTGCTTACAGACCTCCAGATCAAGAACTAGGAGTGGCTGCCCGAGTGGCCCAGTTCCAATTCCAGGTGGAGGACCGAGCTGGGAATGTAGCTCCAGGCACCTTCACCCTTTACTTGCAGCCAGAGGACAACCAGCCACCTGAGATTCTAAACACTGGCTTCACTATTCAGGAGAAGGGACACCACATCCTGAGTGAGTCTGAGTTAAGTGTGAATGATGTAGACACTGATGTAGCCCACATCTCTTTTACTCTAACACAGGCACCCAAACATGGTCACATAAGGGTATCTGGACAGATACTGCATGTAGGTGGGATTTTCCACTTGGAGGACATAAAACAGGGTCGGATTTCCTATGACCATAACGGGGATGAGTCCCCGACTGATAGCTGCTCCTTGGAGGTCAGTGACAGACACCATGTGGTGCCCATCACTCTGAGAGTGAATGTGCGGCCAGTGGATGATGAGGTGCCCATGCTGAGACTTCCTGCAGGTACTCTGGGGTCCTATCTAGATGTTTTAGAAAATGGGGCTACAGAAATCACTGCCAGTGTTATCAAGGGGACTGATGAGGGCACCGATGATTTAATGTTGACTTTCCTCTTGGAAGATCCACCCTTACATGGAGAAATCCTGGTCAATGGAGTTTCAGCAGAGCAGTTTACCCAAAAAGACATCCTGGAAGGCTCTATTGTCTATGCCCACACCGGCGGTGAGATAGGCCTATTGCCCAAAGAGGACTCTTTTAACCTGAGCCTGTCAGATATGTCTCAAGAATGGAGAATAGGTGGCAATACTATCCAAGGAGTTACCATATGGGTGACCATCCTTCCTGTCGACAGCCAGGCCCCAGAAATTTCTGTGGGTGAACAGTTTATAGTAATGGAAGGTGATAAAAGTGTTATAACCTCAATGCATATAAATGCTAAAGATGTTGATTCCCTAAATGATGACATCTTGTGCACTATAATTATTCAGCCTATCTCAGGTTATGTAGAAAACATTTCTCCAGCACCAGGCTCTGAAAAATCAAGAGCAGGAATTGCCATAAGTGCCTTCACCCTGAAAGATCTCAGGCAGGGCCATATTAACTACGTCCAGAGTGTCCATAAAGGAGTGGAACCTGTGGAAGATAGATTTATATTTCGTTGTTCTGATGGCATTAACTTTTCAGAGAGACATTTTTTCCCCATTGTAATCATTCCCACCAATGATGAACAGCCAGAAATATTTGTGAGAGAATTTATGGTGATGGAAGGCATGAGTCTGGTGGTCGACACGCCCATTCTCAATGCTGCTGATGCTGATATTCCCCCGGATGATCTAACTTTCACTCTTACTCAATTTCCTACTCATGGTCACATCATGAACCAGCTGATAAATGGCACAGTTTTAGTTGAAAGTTTCACCTTGGACCAGATCATAGAGAGTTCCAGCATTATTTATGAGCACGATGACTCTGAGACCCAGGAAGATAGTTTTGTGATTAAACTAACAGATGGTAAGCATTCTGTGGAAAAGATGGTCCTCATTATGGTTATCCCTGTCGATGATGAGACCCCTAGAATGGCCATTAATAATGGACTAGACATAGAAATTGGAGAAACCAAAATTATAAACAACAAAATATTAATGGCAACTGATTTAGATTCTAAAGACAAATCCTTGGTTTATATTATTCGTTATGGGCCAGGACATGGCCTATTACAAAGACAAAAACCTACAGGTGCCTTTGAAAATATAACACTGGGCATGAATTTTACCCAGGATGAAGTGGACAGAAACTTAATTCAGTATGTCCATTTTGGGCAAGAGGGCATTCGGGATCTAATTAAGTTCGATGTGACTGATGGAGTAAATGCCCTCATAGATCGCTACTTTTATGTATCTATTGGGAGCATTGACATTGTCTTCCCCGATGTAATAAGTAAGGGAGTATCCTTGAAAGAAGGTGGTAAAGTCATCCTTACAACAGACCTACTGAGCACTAGTGACTTGAACAGTCCTGATGAAAACTTAGTTTTTACCATCACCAGGGCTCCCATGAGAGGCCTCTTGGAATGCACAGATCAAGCTGGAGTGTCCATCACATCTTTCACTCAACTCCAACTGGCTGGCAACAAAATCTACTACATCCACACAGCTGATGATGAGGTAAAAATGGACAGTTTTGAGTTTCAGGTCACTGATGGACGTAACCCTGTCTTTCGGACATTCCGTATCTCTATTAGTGATGTGGACAATAAAAAGCCCGTGCTCACTATCCATAACCTGGTCGTCAGCGAAGGTGAAAACAAGCTGATCACTCCTTTTGAACTCACTATTGAAGACAGAGATACTCCTGACAAACTCCTAAAATTCACTGTCACCCAGATGCCTGTTCATGGTCAGCTCCTACTTAACAATACCAGACCTGCCATGGTTTTTACCAAGCAAGACTTGAATGAAAACTTAATCAGCTACAGGCATGATGGCACTGAGTCAAGTGAAGACAGCTTCTCCTTCACGGTAACTGATGGTTCCCATACAGAATTCTATGTTTTTCCTGATACAGTATTTGAAACAAGAAGACCCCAAGTGATGAAGATCCAGGTCGTAGCTATTGATGATAGTGTCCCCCAAATTGCAGTGAACAAAGGGGCCTCTACACTTCGCACTCTGGCCACTGGCCACTTGGGATTCATGTTCACAAGCAAAATATTGAAAGCGGAAGACAGAGACAGCTTACATTTTTCTCTTAGGTTTATTGTTACAGAGGCCCCTCAACATGGATATCTCCTCAACCTTGGCAAAGGCAACCACAGTGTCACTCAGTTTACACAAGGTATGGTTCAGTTTTCTTTCCTTATAACAAAAGGGCATTCCAGGTCTTATTTCCTGAGGAAATGTCTGTTGCTGAAAACTTTATTAAATAGAACGTCAAATTGGAGTCCAAGAGACAGGAAGGAAAGGGAAATAAAGGGGAGGAAAGGATTCAGGGACTCTCTTTCTTGGGAGAACAGTTCCCTTCTTGTCATATGTCCCACTACAGTGACCTTTATTAGAGAGAGTATTGATGCGTTTTGATAGCAGCAAAGTTTGCTGCCAAAGTGGGAGCCAGACTTTGGTAAATCAAAAAGCAGGCTTTCCAACTCTGCTCTGCTTGCCAGCCTGCCCTCTGAGCAGGCTGTTTTGCTTCCTGCAAATTGTTTATGAAGCATTTTAGCACCTTAGAGAGAGATATGCTTTCTAAATTCTATATATTCAGATTATTATTATCACATGTCATTCAAACAGAGCCTTCAAATTTATATTACTTTGATTAATTTTTAGAGCATTGTTCTAATACCGATACAGTTGTTAGAAACTTTGTAATGAAAATAAAAAGATATATTTCTACTTTGTAAATTTCGTAATTTTTATATTTTATGACAAACACTTGTCCAAAGACAGAAGAGGTAAACATCTATCTAGATTTATAAAAATTATATGTACAAGGCATATTACTATGATACACACAAAGTAAGAGTTTTAGAAGGTATGATGTATAAGAAGACAGTATGTCTGTCACCAAAATATGCATCCACTTTGTTATTAAGAACTTAAAGATATGTTAACAAGATTAATAGTATAAGGAGGAAATTATTTTCTCATTTTAGACCTTTGTCCTATTTCAAACACAATAACAAACACTGGTTTTATCTGCATTAATTTGCATTCTTGAGGCTAAAGCATTTTTCTAACCTGATTTTTCTTTGTGCAGACACAATCTGAGACAGGAAGGGCAGGAGATCTATACAGAGTTACTCAGTGACTGAAGGGAGAAGCCCATTCAAGCCTGCTGGCTTAGAAGTTAGGTCTCTGTTCTCTAGAACATGCAACTTTCATTACAAAAGACTTTGGGCTCCTTTCATGAAAATCTCACTGTGTCAGAATGGAAACCAGATCTACCCTGTGAGGGCTCTGTGGGTAGAGATGGAGTTTTAACCCAAGGGCATCCCAGTGCTAGTGTTCTTTTCATGCTACACTGCTGTGCTCTTAGATAACCAATGTTTTAATAAACATGGATGTCACTGTGTAGTGTTAAAGTGAACCACTTCTCTGTTTTAGATACTGGCAAATACCCCCACACTCCAACCTCCTGATTCTTGGCTGAAAGCCTGAATATATGCTAGGGCCTGCAGGGACAGGAGAACCTCAGAGTGCCAAGTGTCATGCTAGACCAGCAGGAAACTTTTGTGTGAAGGCTTTCTGAGGCTAGAGATGCCATGCAATCTTAGATTGGTTTATTTTCATGGAAAGTGAAGACGATGAAAGGAACATATTAGAGGATAGAAAATGTTACTTCAAATCACTCCTCTGACCAGAAAAAGGAAAATAATTTTAGAAATTTTTTTAAAGGAATTTTTGAAGGAAGGTAGACAAATGATTTAATTTCAATTCTATAAACAAAGTCCAACCGCTCAAAATATTAGACTGTCATTTCTCAAATATAGGGCCCTAAAATTATGCTATTTCATTACAGATTGTTGTTTTATCTCCCACTGACTTGGATTCACCATGATTACTTTTTATGGTCATTTGTAAATGAAGAGTAGTTGTATATTTATTATAAAAAAGTAAAGATAAATTTTTAAGATTACTTTTTAAAAATAAAGTACCAGTAAGAACTCAAGTATTGACTAGGAAAATTGTTGGTATTTAACCACACAGCACTCATTTGAACAAGTTGAGACTGGAGTTTGGTTCGTAGCAGTTATTTATAGAGATTAGATAAATGAGTAAAAGTGGAGAAAGCTCTATCATAGAGCTACCATGGCTGTTCTTCCAGAGTGGGAAATGAAAGTAGTGTCTAGAGTCAGGATTATGCTGCCTTTTTTTTTTTTTTCTGTTTTTGTTTTATTATGAAGGGATAAGCTAAACTATATTTTGATGGATTTTCAATAAACTGAATTAAGTCAATTTAGCACATGTGGTCAGAGAAAGTTATTCTCAAATTAATTGACTAAGTTATCAATAGGAGAACAAAATAATTCATTTCTAAAACATATTAAATTTCATTATCAAGAAAAGATAACAAATTAGGAAAATTAGAGAAATTATTTAGTTATTTCAAACTTTGCCTCTATGCCAAGGTGCCCCTGCTCCCTCCACCCTACATCTAAATCACTTGTCTCAAGTACCTGGATTTTTTTTTTTCATGTGGGAGATAATTTATAAATCACTTTTAGACATTTCCCCAAAGAGTTTAAAGCAGGGTGTGGTTCCAGGCATGTTAATAAACTTAGATATTTTTTTTAATCCCATGGAATGATCGTGTAGGTATACTGAAATATATTTGATGCATGTTTAACATTTAGAAGAAAATCTAGCTAATTAGATATTTACTTAAAGAAGATGACATATTTTGGCTACCAGATTTTTATCTTTTAATACTTTTGTGCCTTAAGAAGTGAGTGTACAAACACACACACACACACACACATACACAGACACATAATATGTTTATGTTATTTTTAGAGGTACCTGTAGAATAATAGCATTGTGATCAAAGTCTTTACTTACTAGAAATTTTTAAAAGTTCCCTTTTTGAACCATGAATTATTAATAGAGTTATAAAAAAAATGAAGTGTTTGTTCCAGCTAATCAATATTGCATGCCGTAACTTGGAGGGGAAATTTGACACCTGACTGTCACATAGCTGCATTCATGTTCTCTTTACTTAAAATTAAAAAAAAAAAAAGGTTTTAAAATTGTTTTGTTTTTTTAATACAATTTGGATTTTTTATTTTTTTTTCCATTTTGATTTTCTACTTTTTCCTTTTTTTTTTCTTTTTCAATTATAATTGACATTCAGTACTATTTTGTATTAGTTTCAGGTGTACAGCATAGTGGTTAGCCATTTATATAACTTACAAAGTGATTCCTCTGATTAGTGTAGTACCCACCTGGCACTAGAGATAGTTATTACAATATTATTGACTATATTCCCTATGCTGTACTTTATATCTCTGTGACTGTTTTGTTAGCTATCAATTTGTATTTCTTAATCTTTTCACCTTTTTTACCGCCCCACTCCAAACCGCTCTCCCATCTGGCAACCATCAGTTGTTTTTGTGTATCTATAAGTCTGTTTCTATTTTGTTTATTTACTTATTTTGTTCCTTAGATTCTGCATGTAAGTGAAATTATGCGGTATTTATCATTCTCTGTCTGAGTTTTTCACTTAGCATAAACCCTCTAGATCCACTCATGTTGTCCCAAATGGTGGGATTTCATTTTTTATGGCCAAATAATATTCCATTGTATATATGTACCACCTCTTCTTTATCCAATCATCTACTGATGGACACTTTAGTTGCGTCCATATCTTAGCTATTGTAAATAACACTGCATTGAACATAGGGGTGCATATATCTTTTCAATTTAGTGTTTTGGACTTTTTTGGATAAATACACAGAAGGAGAATTGCTGGGTATAAAGTAGTTCTATTTTTAATTTTTGAGGAACCTCCAAACTGTTTTCCATAGTGGCTGCATCAGTTTATAATCGTACCATTCCAACACTTGTTGCTTGTTGATTTACTGATGATAGCCATTCTATCATGTGTGAGGTGATATCTCATTGTGGTTTTATTTTGTGTTTCTCTGATGATTAGTGATAGTAAGCATCTTTTCATATGTCTATTGGCCATCTGTATGTCCTCTTGGAAGAAATGTCTATTCAAATCCTCTGCCAATTTTTTATTAACATTCAGTTTTGAGATGGTGATTTTTTTTCAATAAATCTATCTACTAAGTACTATAATTGTTTTTTTTAAAGAAAACATTAATACAGTGAACGAGTGTACTAAACAGTTTTTTTTTCTTTTCTCATAATAGAGCTTTAGATTTTCTTAGAAAATTAAATAAGGAAGGGGTATGCTGAAAAAGGATCTTCCCTACATGACCAGAGGACATTGTCCTTATGTTAATGTTGTGTAGTCAGAGTATAGTTCACTTAATTTCTTACTGATAAATTAAAGGTTGTAAAAGCTAAGAGTTATAAGAGTAAATAGGTTAAGAACCGTGCAGGGAGCCTTACTGCTTATCCTTCAGAAACATCACACATAGGAAGGTAGAGATGCAAGTGTGGTCCTCTAGACTTCAGGGCTCTTTTATTTTAAGTGAAAAATATTTTATCTTTTACTGAATATTAGAACCTCGGCAAAGGACTGTGGGAAGTTAAGCTAAAAAAAAAAAATCCCAGAAATTTTCAATCTTCTGGGAAAGGTAGCCATGCAGAAAGCTAAAAATGACACAAGGCAGAAATTGAGGAAATTATAGTAGAGTTAGAAATGAAATGCTAAGAGAGAATAAAACATTTGAAGTTGCTTCACCTCTGAGTATCTCTATTAGCAAAAAGTTACTATAAACTATTAAATCAGAGTTTCCCCTTCTCATATGTCTGATTATAGGTGAGTCACCTTTCAAAACTGTATGGGCCAAAGTACAGCATACACTTCACATCTGTAAAATGGAACTATAGACATGTATGGAGTAATTTGTTGATTCTAATACCTTGTATTACTTGAGACTATTCTTTTAGAAAATCACTTTTTTATAAATAATGCCTTTAAATTCCATAACATAAACTTATTAGAGGTCTAAGGAGATGGAAAAGCCAAAGAGCACACAAGAGACAAATATTACATACCATTGTTAAAGCAATTTTTTAGCTATGATCTTGATTTTATGTAGCCTTGGAAATAATTCTTTATTCATTGGCCCAGATCAAATAACAGTCTGGTTGAATATCACAGAACAGAGTATTTGTTTTATTATGTTGTCTGTGTGGCACTATTAAAGAGAGGAACTGGTAGAATGGATGAATAAATTTAAAAAATTATATGTTAGTCAATACTAAAAATAAACTATGCCAGTAAAGTTGATAGCTGGAGTAGACAACAGCAAAAAGAGCACGTCTGAGGCAGAATAACTTCCCTATGAAAAAATGTTTAGCTTTTATTAGATGCTCTCTGTTCTAAGTTCTCTCTGACTTTGAGTCATGATAGTTATTTCGATCTGGGATTTTTAAAAAATCTCTTATTTTTTCTTTCAAAAATTGGACTGCTTAAAAACAGCCTGCTAAACCAGGATAGGTAAGAAAGTTAGCTTAAGGGAGAGTAGGGGAACATCTTTTTTCTTAGGGACAATCCTACAGGGAGGCAAAGGGTGTGATTTCAGTAGTGCCAGGAAATCTCCCAAGCCTTAAAATATCTCTCTTTCCACCTGTCATGGAGCCTGACTTTCCATATTTAGGCAGTCGCTCCTTTGGTGCATAAACATGCAAATGCCATTGGAAGGGGAAACACCTTGCTTTTTATTATAACTTAATTCTTACACTCTATTTATCTGTGTAAGGGATCAGATTTCTATAAGACAGCTGAAATCAAGGGGCTTAGAGATATGAGAAATAAGATAGCACTGTTTTCCTTGGGAAAAGGAGATGGTTACAGAAAAGTAACAGCCAATAAAATTTATTCACAAGTCACCAATTTTGCCTTAGTAATTAATCATCTTGTTCTTTGGTTATTTTCTAGCTGACATTGATGATATGAAAATATGCTATATTTTAAGAGAAGGAGCTAATGCCACAAGTGATTTGTTTCATTTTACAGTTGAAGATGGCGGTAAGTATTCCATTCTCCTATTAGTATAAACAAGGAGAGTGACTTTTATTGGTTGCTCTTTGACAACTGTATTACGAGGAACCTGTATCAAGTATCATTTTATGATCATTTGATTTTATACTGAGTAAATTTGGCATTTGCTATAGAAAATCTAACATTCTCCATCTGAAGCAAAATTATTCTGCAATGATTATAGATAAGTGTTCTAGTTATGTTATTTTTGTCTTATGATTTGTAAAGCATGAAAGACAAAGATACATATAAATAGGATCCCATGTCCAGTTGTTCAGATTACGTTTTGCATGAGGCTTCCTGCTTGAGATGACAAGAGAATGTTGGAATTCAGTTCAGCTCCACTCGCAAGCTGTTTTCCTACCCAGGTGTGCCTACTAGAGTGTCTCCACTCAAGTGCAAATTAGAACAAGGTGCCTTTTTCTAATTTGCACAAGGATACTGTGTGACTAATGCTGGTGGATAATATGTTGCATTCACCAAGAAATCAGTGCTAAATAAATGTATGTTTTAATCTCACCAATCTCAGTAAATCTAATGATTTTCTTATTTGAGGGGATTTTATGACCGTCTAGCTAAAATTTTTTTTTGGTGAAGTCTGAAGAATACTGCAGAGAATAGGATATGACCTATAGTCTAAGTCTCTTTAGCAATATTATTGTCATTGCTCCCTCAAAGTTTTGACTGCTGCTCAGGCTCTTCAGCTTTCTTCCTAACTCTAGATTAGGAGGAAAAAATGGCTACTTCTAGGTTGATCATAAAGATGGTTTTTGAGGGTTTTTTGTTTGTTTGTTTGTTGTTGTTGTTGTTGTTGTTGTTGTTTCTCACATGCTCTTCAGAGAAGCAAAAGAACCTTAGGAAGAATGTGTGTTTTGTGAACAGAATACAGGAAGTGAGGGGACATGTGTGAGAGAGAAAAGAGAGGGAGAAAAATAATTCAGATAGAGTCATCCAGTTCCTTATGATGTTTTTAAAATGGCATGCTATTACGTCATCTATCTCAAAAAGATTACATGCTTACCCTTCATATTTTTGAAGCATTAAAATATCATTGGACTTAGCATGATCACAGCTTTGAAAAATTACATTTGCTGGGTGTGTGCCAGAGAGGCAAAAAAATGTTAACTTGGGTTCAACTATTTTCATTTCTACTATCAGATATTTAATACACTTAAGTCCTTTATATTATAGTAATATTTTACTTTTTCCCTTCATTATACACATACACATACACACATAAACACACACACTTACACACACTCTATTATTCTGTACATTTTTTTTCCTTAGCTGGATGGAATGGTAGCAGTTACTTTAAAATTTGGGTCTATATTCAAACTTTGGAAAACATTATGCAGTATCATATTTCAAAATATTAAGTTAGGGATGTCTAGCTGAAGAAACAGTTTGTTTTTGGATTTGCTGAAAATGTGACTGAGTCTCTAAAGACTATGCTTATGGAAATAAGAACTAAATTATTTCAGGAGATTTACCAGAGCTAGTTTTCATGTGAGAGAGCTGTTTTTCTTTACCCTTCTCCTCTCTACTGACATGGCATTACATATGGGGCTCAGAAAAATTCTTGCAAATTATGGAGCAGAATTTGTCTTAATTGCCCTGATATAAAAAAAACTTCTCTTTGATAGAATAAAGAGATCTGCAAGATTAAAAGATTAAAAGTCACATATGTATTTTAAAGTTATTTTAATCTGATACTTTTTTTAAAAAGTTTCTCACAATGCAATATATATGTGCTTTCCTATTAAATTGTACACCTGAAACTTACTGGATTTTGTTAACCAATATCACTATAATAAAAATAAATTTTAAAAAATAAATAAATGAATAATTTCTGCATTGTCTTATAAAATATTCTAATGTTAAAATGAGAAGTGTAATACCATTTAAATTTACAGAGTATCTATAGTGTAATTCTCTGGAAAGTGTGAGGTATTTTGACAAACAAATGAAAAAATATTTGCAATATTTGTGGTAAAAGAAAAACAATGTATTACAGCTCTTTTAGAATTTTTCTAGCAGATTTTCCTCT
>NW_006438867.1:450798-457633 GCF_000325575.1 Pteropus alecto | reverse complement strand
TAAATAAATAAATAAATAAATAAATAAATAAGATATCCTTCCTTTCTATAAAAACAATTTTAATTGAACAAATTCTATAAGAATTTTTAAATTTTTTCTGATCCATATATATATATTCCAGTAATACAGGCATTAATTTTGATCAAAATATAGTCTAAGAAAGATCTATTTTTATAGACTATAGTATGAACATTTATTTTCAAAATCTTCAAATTTAACAATGTAAATTTAATGTAATAGAATACATATTTATGAAGCTACATTTATGATATATTTTGACACTTCTCAAAGATATATATTGTCTCAGGAATTATGGCAACTACTTAAATTCTATGAATGCGTATCTTTGTTTTTTAGTTGGAGAGATCTAGGTCTCAGAGAAGGCAGGTCAGACTTCTCCAAATGCATTTATCCATCCAAAAAGTAACAGAGCTCTCTCAATGATATTCTTCTCATCTAGGTGATAACAGACTTTTTTGGATTGGCATGTTTGGCTACTGAACTCACCTATAGTTATTTATTATTAATTATTTTATATAATGATAGTAACCATATCTATAACCACACCCATGAAATATATGAAATGCTCCAGTATTTCATATCTGGGAAGCAAGTCAAGGCACCATGGTATAAAATTAAGAACTCTCTGCTCCCAATTTTCTTTCCAATCCGCTAAATTCACTTCTTTAAGTCAACAAGATTGATTTTAAGATAGTGACTATACAAAGAAATTACTGAGACAAATATAATTCTCTAATAACCTTAAAAATAAAATATAACTTTTAATTTCAGGAGTCAGGGATAGGAGAAGAGATTGAGAAGAACAGAAAGCTTAAAGAAAAAATTGTTTCAGATTTAATTATGTTATCTTAAGAACCTGGCTAGCCACAAAATTGTTCTGTTATGGTATAGTAATGGATTAGGACCACCCACCACTAATGGAATGGTACTTAGGACAAAGTTATTATTTTTTTTTTTTTATTTTTGGAGTGCTTTGGAGCAATAGCCAAATGGCAGGACTAAAGAGTATGCGATTTGAAAAACAAATAATGTCAAAAGTTTTACCTCAGGAAGTTCTACTGTGTTTGGACTTAATAAATGTTGTTTAATATAGCACACATATACATATACATACAGATCTTTATACCTTAGGGTTCTTTCAATTAGATCTTAAACCTTATATATGATTTATTATTATTTATTCAATTTTGCCTTCGTAGCATCCCTGAGGAGTTGGTAAAAACATAAACAACAATTTTTTAAAAAGCATTATTACTATTGGCAGATGAAAAACCTGAGTCACAGAAGTAACCAAACATTTAGAAGCCAATTTGATTCCCAGAATCTTTCCTCAAAAAATAACTGTAACACTTATTAAAGATAGGCATTAGATGGGAGGAGTTGAGAAGGGATTTAAACTTTTCTAGGTTTGCCAAACCTAGTTTTTAGGAATGCTTTATAGATGAGAAGGAAGTCAGGGTAGGATTGCTTGATAGAGAAAAAGTTCTGTGTCCTCTGGAGTGTAGATTTTTTTCTTTTTAGAATACTTTAAAGGTCACCGTGTCCTAAAAATATTTAAAGTATTCTTTTTAGAATACTTTAAAGGTCACCGTGTCCTAAAAATTTTTAAAGTATTCTTTTTAGAATACTTTAAAGGTCACCGTGTCCTAAAATTTTTTAAAGTATTCTTTTTAGAATACTTTAAAGGTCACCGTGTCCTAAAATTTTTAATATTCTTTCCTGATATCATACTATAATTCTTTTTTTTAAACCACGTATGGAAAAATATTTATTCTTTCTAAAGTTCAAATAAACACAAATCAAATCAACCTTAAGGTACCATTTTATACCTATTTTAGCAATTAAATGATAAAAACCTATTTTTTTAAAAAAAAAATCACTTAATACAGGGATTATGATGAAACAGATATATTTGAATTGCTTTTGAAGAAAGATCTGTGAATATATAGTTGGAGTCATGAAGGTTATAATATTCCACTTGAGACATGGCTCAACAGAAACAAAAACTTACAGTCACACATATGCCCCCATGTTAAAAATATCTAGATCTTTATCTCACCTTGCATTTTGATTGAAAGCCTTGCTGGGTAGAGTATTCATGTTTATAGATTCTTGTTTTTCATAACTTTGAATATTTCTTGCCAGTCTCTTCTGGCCTGCAAAGTTTTTGTTGAAAAATCCGCGGACATTCTTATGGGGATACCCTCGTCAGTAACTAGCTGCCTTTCTCTTGCTGCTTTTAAGATTGTCTCTTTGTCTTTGACCTTTGGCATTTTAATTATGATGTGTCTTGGTGTGGGTCTGTTTGTGACCTAGAAGTTATTATGCTGAGTGAAATAAGTCAGACAGAGAAAAATGATTTCACTTATATGTGGAATCTAAGGGAACAAAAAACAAACAAACTAATCATAAACAGATTCACAAATATAAAGGACAATCTGGTGATGGCCGGAGGGGAAAGGGGTTAGGGGCCTGGGAGAAAGAAGTACAAATTAGTATTTGATAAATGGTCACAGGGATGGGGAGCATGGCATAGGGAATGCAGTCAGCATTAGTGTAATGGCTAGGTGTAGAGACAGAGGAGAGAAAGAGCAACCAGGTGGATAATTTGATAAACTATATAAATGTCTAACCGATGTATTGTATACTTGAAATTAATAATAAAATAAAATTTAAAAAAAATCTAGAAGTTAAATACCCAATAAAAATAGGAAAAGCTTTTTAGTAATAACATCAACATAACAAAATATTATGTAGCTCTTAAAATTCATAAAGTCTATCACAGTGTAATCTTAAAATGATCACTTAATAATAAAATGTTTACTGGAATGTGAAGAATGTGAATATTATATCAAAATAGACCATTAAACCAGGTGTTCTGGGGCCAAATGACATACAAATTCATAGTTGCAACCTATAAGGTCAAACTCTGAGGTCAGGAGATGTGCTCCCATTATCTGTGGCTTCATCTAAGGAGCTTGTGAATATGAGTATATGTAGCAATTACATATGGATTTAGCTAAACCGTCTTCCATTTCTTTTTATTTTTCACCCTTTATGTCTTTATGAGGGTGACTCATAATGTAATAATAATATAGACCTGGAAAATTCATTCTCCTTTGAAAATTGCCTCTTTGAATTCTAATTCCACATCTAGTACTACAGAATTCTGTGGGAAGAAAAAACATGTATTCTTTTATCTCCTTTGTGACAGAACATAGTGTTTTTATCTGATTTGCTCTCAGCCTTATATTCTTTGTAACTTCTCTATAAAGCATTTTAAAATGAAAGTTCTCCTGTACCTTTTCAGTTTTCCCTACTTTTCTCATTATTATGATGTGAAAACTAGTCTGACATTACCATTCCAGATATGTCCCACCCTCGCCCCTAATGACTATTAATCATTCTTCAACATCAGGCTCAAATGTCATTTCCTCTCCAAAGTTGCTCCCAACACAATGATGAGGAAGTTAGTTACATTCTTCTGTGTTCTTCTATTCTTACCTTTGTTTATAGCCAAAAATGTTACATTCTGATTATTTGCTAATATGAAGACTTTCATTAGTAAAGAGGAACTTCTTCACATTAAAAAAAGCATCATTGATCTTTGTACCATAGTGCCTACCCAGGATTGAATACATGGTAAATATTTGACAAATATTAAAGTGAATGAATAGATAAATGGGTAAAGGAAACTCTTTTTAAATATAAGGATCAATTAAAAGGTATTCTAAGTAAAGCTCCTTTAAATAATTCCCAATGTACCCTTTGCATTCCTTTTGAACAGTCACTTATCCTAGCATTAATTTAAATCTCTGTGGCACCAAAAAAGATTTTTAGTAAAGCTTTCACGTTTTTAAACACACAAAATCAGCTGCTGTGAAAATTCCTTTGAAACCTTCAGTGAAATAAACTTAAGATTGAAGAGACTCACTGTAACCACAAATCCAAAGCTCACGTTATTCTTAAAGAATTCTTTTCAAAGAAAAAAGTTGTCGGTATACTATATAAATAATTATACAATTTTAAAATTTAAAGAGAAATAGACAACTTCTATAGACATTTTCTATAGATCACTGAATTTTTTAGGTCAGCACCACTACCTTAAGTATTTCTAGTCACCCAATATTTTTGCTTCATGTGATATGAAACATTGTAACAAGTAGAGAAGTAGAACGATATATTAACATAAAGTATCCCCAGCCCTCACTAAAAAGTCATTATGTAAATTTTTATTAGTTTCTTGTTTGTTTGCTTGTTTTTAGTCTTAAAGCCTCACCATCAGATATTTCTTTGGGGGCATAAGAAAGAATTAGGATATGTGATCATCTGGCTTCATATACTGGGTAGTAGGAGCCCTATGAAAAGTGGTTTTCTTCTTCCTCATCTGAACTCTCATATGACATAGGCATGCAGTCAAAGAGAGTTCTGTTTCCTCGTTTTGGTACTGAACTGGAGTGTCAGACATGATATATGTGTTGGCTGTTATAATATATGTGGTCCATAGCCAGTCCTTTGTTGGTTCTGTCTTTGATTATGCCTGATGGTGTCCAATTTTCCATCCACCACAATCCTTAATTCACATGCTATTGAAAGATACAAATAGCATCTTGACACAGTAGAAGAAGCTGCTAAGTCATTTCTATAAATGAAAAGTCAGTTAAGGTCGAGGCTCTTGGATTTTTATTCCATAGTTGACAATTGAATACTCAGACACAAAAAAAAAGACTAGAAGCTCTTCATTCTAGTTAGAAAGTACACAAGTTTTTGCTTAAAAGTGGCCAGTAAGGGTTTTAGGTAAAGTTATTATTGATAATTAGCTTGAATTTAATGCAAGGGCTAGAAAAATATAAATAAGTACAATAAGTTGGAAAACAGGGTCCAAGTACAAGCATTAAAAGATTACACAGACATATTCAGCTTAGAGAAAAAAGCAAGTAATTGCTAGTGACATGAGAACCAGAGGAAAGATACTAATGCCATAGGGAGTTGTAATAAGATGATGAAGTAATGCCAGGCATCAATACAAATATTTTTAATCTGTAAAAGAGCTCAAGATCTGCTAGAATACAGATCCTGGAAAGGGGCTACCATGTATAAACTAAATTTTATTAGTTATTATTGTTTAGATTCATTTCAAAATTATATATCATATGGACATACTATTTTTATTGACTTCATTTTAGAGGAAACTTTTCTTAAATTGTTAATTTTTTCAATGAATATGAATCCTTATTAGTAAATTTCTAGAGGTTTAGCATGGTTCTTTATTTACACTCAAAACGAATGATAGTCAACTTTTAAAAGCTAAGCAAATTTTTCATAGGTCATTAAAATACCATAATATTAAATCAAATATTTATTTGTAGTATGTATTATATAGCTCAATAATGTTTCATTCTGTATCTTTAAGTTGGCTCTGGGTGAGTGCTGGAATAAATAGACGGTGGTATTAAATAAATGGTCTAGTACATAGCTGAAATTGCTATGAGTCTATATCTGCTAGAATCTCCAAGAATATAATAGAGAACCAAAACACAATGTAAGAGAAGCCTTAAAGTTTCCATGGTAAAATTTACTTGCTAAAAGGGAATTTCCTATTCATTTATTTATTGAATTATTCAGCAAATATTTTGAGCACCAGCTATGTTTCAAGTGTTTATTGGGATCTGGGAATATAATGATGACCATAACAGTTATGATCTTTAACTTAAGGTTTTAATAGGTACAGATGATGAAACATAGACCAATAAAACATGTATAGTATTACGGAGATTATCCTCAAATCCAAGATAGAGATGCAGCTATCAGGAAAAGCCTCTGAAGGGTGATATTTAAGGTTAAACATAAATGAAGCTGAGACAGGAAGAAGAGAGGAAGAAATGTTCCAGGCAGAGGAAAAAGCAAGTGTGAAGGCACTGAGCTTTGTGTGTTCAAGTGAGCCGAAGACCAGCAACATGCCTGGAGCTCAATTAACAAAGCAGAGAGCAGCACGAGAAGATGCTGGAGAGCTAGACTACAGCCCAATGGTGCAGAGTCTTATAAACCCTGAAATTCCCCAAATCATTTTAAAGCAAGAGAGTAATATGTTCCAATTTATGTTTTGAGAAAAGAACTCTTCCAGCTGTAGAGAATCAAGGAGAGGCAGCAAGGGGATAAACAAGGAGACTAAAGTGCGGCTGGTGCAGTAAGAAAGATGTGTAATAAGGAAAAAGAGGACTGGCTTGTATAATTTCGAATCTCAGTCTATAGAGGTTATTGATGGATTGAATTATGGAGTAAGGAAAAGGGAGTATTTACGCATATTCTGAGTTTCTTCGCCAGCAGAGAGTGGTGGTACCATTCATTGAGATGGAAAAGACTAGAGGATCATGGAAAAGATTTAAAGGAGGAAATTAAGAGGTCAATTTGAGTATATTAATTATAAAATGTCTTACTTCTTCGAAATGTGTATGCAGGAAGACCAGTCTTTTGACACTGTGTTTCTTCCCTTTCATTGTAGGTAGGAGCCCAGCCTTTGGGCTGGTTCTGTCCCTTGTAATAACTGATAATGTGATTCTGAGCCAAGTAACTGAAAGTTTCTTTTTAGCCTGTTTTACTTTTTTTTGTTTTTTTTGTAAAATGAGAAAGTAATTGTATCTAGCTAATAGGGTTCTTTTGAAGATTAAGTAAATAATTCATGGAAATAGGATTGTTCATGCAGCACTGTTCCTGCTGTACAGTAATGACTGTGCAAGTAGCTACTGCTGCTTTGAGACCACTACTATGAGAGTTGCCAGAGCTTTTCTTCCTCTTTTTATTTTTTTATTTTTTC
>NW_006438867.1:407399-450742 GCF_000325575.1 Pteropus alecto | reverse complement strand
TGTCCTTTTCTTTCTTTGTTCTTCCTTTCTCTTGTCTTTCTCACAGTAGCTGTGTGTAAAGTTTGACTGTTTGTTTTTGGTGGAGATATAGGATATACAGGGATACAATTGGAAAGTGATGAATATTTCTATGATTCTCTGATTCTAAATTTAAAGGCCAAGCATGCTTCCAAAGTTATTTCATTGTTAGTAAATAGATAAACTAAGATTTTTATTAAACTAATAATAATGAGTTTTCCCTGTGGTCAAATAATGGAAATACAAAATACTCTTTCTTGAACTTGATTTGCATGTTTGAGTTCTTTTTAATAATAGGGAGTATAAATTTTATAGGCTTGATGGTTACATATTATAACCTGCTTTTAGCAAAATATAACACTCCAAAACTTCTGCAAAGGATAGTGTTGATTTCAAGTCTAATGCACGCACTGAGCCACAGCAAGCTGAAGACATTGATAAAATGCTGTGTTTGTTCAGGTCTCAGAATCCCCTGAATATATTTAATATATAGAATGCTGTAGTCGCTTCATCTAACAGAATGTTTAGTCAATAATATAAATATAAAAGCAATTAAATAAATGTACATTTACAAAAACTAGTAAATTTATATAACAAGAAGAGCATATATTTGAAATTATTTAAATCATTGGAAATTAAGTGCTGTGGATATGTACATTACTCCTAACATGTCCCTTAAAAGCCAAATATTGCGTATGTGAATGATTTGTAGTAAACATATTTCTTAATTTCATGTAATAAAAATATAAAAATCTTATTTTTCTGTGATATTATAGGAAAACTGTCTGCTTTCTTGTACCTCTAATATTTTTATAAGTAATGATTGAATAATATATGGATTTTATTTAACAGATATAACAAACTTTCTACCTGCTGAGTATTAAAAACATTTTTCTTTCTATAATATCTCATGAGGTCAAAGTAACAGATGTCACATTTAATTCTGATTGCAAATAAGGAAAATTAAAATTTATTAAAGTTTAACTTTGTGATAAAGTGATAAATGAATGAGCAACACGAATAAAATGAATCTTTTTGTTCTTGGCTGTAGAAATGTAGATTAATTCCATAATGTACATTTCCTAGGAACAAAAAAAAAGTGTATAAATGAGAAAAAAGTTTTCCTTAACATTTTGTTTTATAACAGTTGGTGTAAATTTACTAAGATAATTAACTTATTAATCTTTTCTGCCCCTAAGAATCAAAAACTTGATTGCAAAGTAGCTGTACATAAGCAATTATTCAGTAAGGGAATGACTCTCAGATTAAGAAAACAACGTACCTTCAGATGGTTTACATTTAGAGTTCTTACGTTGTTATGACAGGAGATTTCAGAATAAATCATTTAGTTATGACTAAGTACCATTTAACATGAGATTCATTTTTTGCAAAGGGTACTAGTATTCTTGGTACTAAAAAATTAAAATAAAAAAATTAAGGGAAAATAATTATACAGCTATGTTTAGTTTTCAATTTTGAATTACTTTTTATTTTTCATGTTGATTTCTAACTAAATTTGGAAAATAGCACCTTTTGTAGTCTTTTTTGATGAAGGAAGCCAGGACACAATTTTTCCTCTTTTTGTTTCAAAAGAGCTCTGACTACATTCTTCTAGACTGAGAGAACAGAAGTGCCTGCTCTCCATTTCTTTGCTGATTTTCTTAGTACAGAGTTTTAATCATTTTATCTTGGTAAATGCCACACCTGCTACCTATAATTCCACTTAGATAGCTGTTAGAAGCATGAGCTGAGAACACTGAAAACAGTGTTTTCAAGCACAGCTGAAGAGAGTCACTTCAGAAATTGAAAATAAAGTGGTAAAACTGGTCAGAAGACTTCAGAAATGCAGGAGACAGAAAATAACCAATTGATGTTTCCACAATCCTCCTCTTGCTTTACTTTATTTTATGCAGAAATTACCAAAAGTAAGTGCACTGCATCATTGCTATAGACATAGGAAAATGTGCTATTTAATCATTTAAGAAATTGTTATTAACCATTTAAGAAAAATTTATTCTTGCTACCTAAATCTCGAGTCGTTTTTGTTTCGCCATGCATGTCTATCAGTTACTAAATCCAGTTCATTTTACTTGCTTGCTGAGTTTCTGTTGAATCTGATTCTTTCTTTAACTCCATGGATATTGATCCAATTAGAACCACATTGAAGTTTATCTTCAATAATTTAATAGGTATAAACTGCTTAAAATAATGACCGGCAGAAAACAAGCATGATATCAATGTCAGCCATTTTCCCTCTATAATATCTATGAGAACCAGGATTTTATCTCTGCTTTTCATTGATGTATCCTCAGTGTCTGGCACATATAGATGCTCAATAAATGTTTTGAGTGAATGAATACATTTTTTCTAATGTGATTCTCCTAATGAATTTCTTTGTCTTTAGTCACTTTCCCCTCTGATCCAGATATACTCTCTTCCCATAGTTAAAAAATACAAATGTGATTTTTAAATTATCTTTTTGAAAATGCTTTTATCCTTCCCTCTGCTGCCACAGTTAATTTTCTAAAGTGCAAATCTGATGCCATTTTTACTTTTCAACTCTCAAATACTCTTCCATTAGGTGCAGGATAGAATTTGGGTTCTTCTTAATGTATAAACTGACCAAATCTGATCTATCCACCCACACAACCTACTCAGGACTCCCACACATACCATGCAGTCCTGCCTTTTCTTTCTTCCTGAATATCCTTCATATTGTTTCTGCACAAGTATATGTCCAGATAGCACACTTTCTTCCTTAGTTTTTCTACCATTGTCCTTAGAGTCAGACATCACCTCCTCTACTCAGAATTGTATTCAGGGATGATATTCAAAATATTGATTGATAGTCATATACTGATCTATATAATAATTTAAATCATATCAATTACAAAATTATATATACATACATACTGATCTATATAATAATTTAAATCATATCAATTACAAAATTATGTATACATACATATGAATATATATATGTGTGTGTGTGTGTGTGTGTATTATATATACATATATATAAAATTGCTTACCGAACTAATTTTTAAATCTTTCATATAAAGCAGTTTTCACAAGCTAAAGGACACCCTTCCTAGGCCATAATTTAACATGGAAGAGTCAAACTCTCTTCCAAAAACATTGGAAGAGTCCTTAAACTGGTTGTTATTTAAGTGACTTGTAACCCCAATTGGTAGAAAATTGCTTTTAACACCAATGATACTGTTCATGATGCTAAATCTACTCTCAACTTTTCTTGAACTCAATCAATTGCATCCAAATTATTTCAAAGCCTTATGAAATATATGAGACTCTCATATTGTATTCAATGTCTCTATTTATAGAAAAAGTCACTAAAGGTATTCATTAGAATGAAAGGTTTAATTAGTGGAACTTAATACTTCAAGACCAATGAGAGGGATATCTTGAATATTAAAGTAAGCTCCTTTAGGGAATTTTGGGCTAGAATTTTGATTCTAAAAATTTTAAGTAATCTTTCTGTCTACCTATTAATCAGTACAGATACATTTGGCATTTTGACAATCAGTATACCAGCTTGGGACATATTACTCTTTACTGGAACCCTTATATACATTTGTGTTTATAAAGCTTCTCCACTGCAGGAGCTACTTTTTCTCATATCCGCGTCTCTTTGTCCAGTGCTGTGTCTCCACATGGCACTTAGTCGGAGGTCAATAAATATTTGTGGAGTGAAGTTATGAATAAATGATGAACATACATAACTACTGGTTTCTATTTTCTCTTAAAGTTGTACATGGAGTAACTTCAGAAGTCAAGAAAGAAATCTAAGGGAAAATAGAATAGTCTACCAGGTTAAAAAAAATGAAAAATAAACATAAGCTTGTGTTTGATTTTAAATAGCTTTCGAACACACACAGGTGTATAAGAACATATAATTTTCCAATATTCTTTGCCTAGAATTTTCTGTAACATCAAACTCTTTGACAGTTTCTCTTCTTGTATATTTATGCCTACTTATGTTTCTGGTTTAGGGATTTATCTTTTAAACATTTCAACATTTGCAAGTGCAGCAATATCCTTGACTTAGTTATTATAATAAGCATGCCGAATTTTATTGACTTATGTTCTAGACACCACTAAGAATGAACTATTTTATCCTTGTCTTAATATACTTACTTCATTCTCCCTTTCCCTGCATCACTTTGACAAATATCTCATCTCCACCTCAAGTATGTGTGTGGTAAAAGTCAATCCATAAGAAAAGGTACAAAGTCACTTAAATGACACATGATATCTGTTTCATTTAATTTGGGAGAAAGGGAAGACTGCAAGAGATAAAGTAGATTAGCAAAACATTTTATACTAGAGCTTTTTCTATAAGTGATGTTGCAGAATGATATAAAAAAGTGAAAATCTCTAGAAACCAATAACTTTTTTAAAAGATGTCTATTTTTATAAGGTTGTTTTTTACCTGCTTGATTAAGTATTCACTGTATGAATATAAGTAGAGAAAGTGGTAAAGACCATGTGTTATGGAATTTTTAGAATTATTGATACCTATAGCATTTGATTTTGAGATTTCAAAGAAATGATTGTCTTTTATTTTCATTTATCTTTATTTTTTATGGGGACATTGGTTAATGAAATCCAATAAATTTCAGCTGTACTTTAATAATACATATATGCCTTATATATATATTTACACTGTGTGTTCATCTCCCATAGTTAGATTTCTTTCTGTCACGACATATTTGACCCTCTTTACCCCGTCTACCTTTCCCCTTCCCCCACTCTCTATCCTCTGGTAACCACTAGTCCATATCCACGAGTATCTGTTTGTTTGTCCTGTTTATTGGTTGATTTTAGGTTTATATCCCATATTTAAGTGATATCATGTAATTTTCAACTGTTTCGGTCTGGTTTATTTTGCTTAACATGATTATCCTGAGGTCCATCCATTTTGTCTCAAATGGCAGTGTTTCATCTCTTCTTATGGCTGAGTAATATTCCATTGTACATATGTATCACAGTTTCTTTAGCCAATCATCTATCCTAGGACACTTCGATTGCTTCCATGTCCTGGCCACTGTGAATAATGCTGCTATGAACATCAGTGTGCAAATATCTTTTCGGATATGGGTTTCCAAGTCTTTGGGGTAAATACTCAGTAGAGGGATTGCTGGATCATATGATAGATCAATTCTTAGGAACGTCCATACTGTTTTCCAGAGTGGCTGTACCAATTTGCAGTCTCACCAGCAGTGTATGAGGGTTCCTTTTTCTCCACATCTTCTCCAACATTTGTTATTACTTGTCCTGCTATTCTAACAGGTGTGAGATGGTTTTCATTTGCATTTCCCTGATGATTAGCGAACTTAATCATCTTTTCATATGTCTATTGTTCATCTGTATGTCCTCTTTGGAGATATAACTGTTCAGGTCATCTATCAGTTTTTTAACTACATAATGTTGTTGTTGTTGTTGTTGTTGAGTTGTATGAATGCTTGGTATATTTTGGATATCAGGCCCTTATTGGAGGTGTTGCTTGCAAATATATTTTCCCATTCAGATGATTGTTTCTTTACTCTGTTGATGATTTCTTTTGCTGAGCAGAAGCTTCTCGGTTTTGTGTAGTCTCATTCATTTATTTTAGCTTTTCCTTCCTTTAGTTTTGAAGTCAAATTCATAAAATCCTCTTTAAGACCAAGATCCTTGAGTTTAGTTCCTATGTTTTCTTCTATGCATTTTATTGTTTCCGGTCTTATATTCAGGTCTTAATCCATTTTGAGTTAATTTTGGTGTATGGTGAGGCACAACAGTCTAGTTTCATTCTTTTGCAAGTGGCTTTCCAGTCTTCCCAGCATGATTTATTGAAGAGGATTTCCTTTGCCCACTGTATGTTTTTGGCTTTTTTTGTCAAAAATCATTTGCCCATATAAACATAGACTTACTTCTGGACTCTCCAGTGGTCCATGTGTCTGTTTTGCTGCCAGTACCATACCATTTTGACTACTGTCACTTTGTAGTATAATTTGAAGTCAGGCAGAGTGATGCTTCCAGCCTTGTTCTTTTTGCTCAAGATGGCTTTGGCAATTTGGAATCTTTTGTGCTTCCATACAAATCTAATGATTTTTTTGTTCTATTTCTTTAAAAAATGCTGATGGAATTTTGTTGGAGATTCCATTAAATCTGTATAATGCTTTAGGTAATATGGTCATTTTAACTACGTTGATTCTTCCAATCCAAGAACACAGAATATCTTTTCATTTCTTTGTATCTTCTTCAATTTCTTTTAATAGGGTAATAGTTTTCATTATATTAGTCCTTCACATGTTTATAAAGCTTCTCCACTGCAGGAGAACAAACAAACAAACAAAACAATAGAATAATAAATGCAACAAAGAGCTAGGTATTTTAATCTTTTTGTTGAAATTGCAAAAGAAATTATTTTTTTCCACTTCTTTTTATGACATTTCATTATTAGAGTATAGGAACACTACAGATTTTTGAACGTTGATTTTGTATCTAGAGACTTTACTGTATTTGCTTATTGTTTTTAGTAGTGTTCTTGTGGAGTCTTTAGGGTTTTCTACATAGAGATGGTGATAGAGGACAGCCGTCCCTGGTTCCTGATCTTAGAGAGAAGGTTTTTAGTTTTTCACCATTAAGTATAATGTTGGCTGAGAGTTTGTCATAGATGACCTTAATTATGTTAAGTTACTTTTCTTCTATAATGATTTTGTTAGTGTTTTGACCATAAATGGATGCTATATCTTGTTGAAGACTTTTTCTGCATCTATTGATATGATCATATGATTCTTATTTTTTTAATTTCTTAATGTGGTGTATCACATGAATTGATTTGTGTATGTTGAACCATCCATGTGCCTCTGGGATGAAGCCCACTTGATCATGGTGTATAATCTTTTTAATGTGTTGCAATATTTGGTTCACTAGTATCGTATTTAGGATTTTTGCATCCAGGTTCATCAGAGATATTGGTCTGTAGTTTTACTTTTTTGTGTGTGTTATCTGTACCAGGTTTTGGAAGAGTTTGAGGAGAATAGGTATTCAATTTTCTTTGAATGTTGGTAGAATTAGCTGGTGAAGCCATCTGGTCCTGGACTTTTACTTTTTGGTAGGTTTTTGATGATTGTTTCAAGTTCCATACTGCTGATCAGTCTATTTAGATTTTGCAGTTCATCTAGGTTATTAAATTTTCTGTTATAGACTTTTTCTAGTATTCTTGTATGATCCTTTGTATTTCTATGGTGTCTGTCATAATGTTCCTTCTTTCATCCCTGATTTTGGTTATTTGTGCCCTTTCTCTTTTTTTTTTTAGTGAGTCTAGCCAGGAGTTTTTCAATTTTATTAACCTTCTCAAAAAACTAGCTCTTTGTTGCATTTATTATTCTATTGTTTTGTTTGTTTGTTTGTTTGTTTTCAATTTCATTTATTTTTGCTGGAATTTTGATGATTTCTTTTCTTCTGCTGACTTCAGGCTTTATTCCATCTTCCTTTTCTAGTTTTTTTTTTTAAATGAAGCATTAAGTTTTTAGGGGGGCTCATTCTTGTTTTTGGAGATAGGCTTCTAATGATATGAACTTTCCTCTTATGACCGCTTTTGATGTGTCCCAAAAGTTTTGATATGTTGTACTATCATTATCATTTATTTCTATGTATCTCTTGATCTCTCTTTTTATTTCTTCTCTGACCCAGTTATTCTTAAGTAGCATGTTGTTTAATCTCCATGTATTTGTGGTTCTTCCTGCTTTCTTTTTACAGTTTATCACTAGTTTCAAAGCATTATGATCAGAGAATATAGTTGGTATGATTTAAACCCTCTTATATTTGTTGAGGCTGTTTCTGTGTCCCAGTACGTGGTCAATCCTTGAGAATGTTCCATGTGCACTAGAGAAGAATGTATAAGCAGCTGTTTTGGGTTGAAAGACTCTGTAAATGTCAATTATGTCCAATTAATCTAATGTGTCATTTAAGGATGTTATTTCCTTACTGATTTTCTGTTTGGATGATCTGTCCATATCCAACAGCAGGGTATTTAGGTTTCCTACTATGATGGTGTTTTGGTTTGTTTCTCCCTTTAGCTCTGTTAGTAATTGCTTTACATATTTTGGGACACTCTAAGTGGAAGCATAGATATTAATAAGTGTTATGTCTTCTTGGTACATGCTTCCCTTTATCATTATGAAGTGTCTCTCAGTATCTTTCTTTACCTTTTCTATTTCATATGATATTAATACCACTACTCCCACTGTTCTCTGAATGCCATTTGCTTGAAATATCATTTTCCACACTTTCACTTTGAATCTATATTTTTCTTTGGAGCTGTGTCTCCTTGGAGGCAGCATATGGTTGGGTTTTTTGTTTCTTTGTTTTGATCCATTCTGCAATTCTGTGCCTTTTTATTGGTAAGTTCAGTCCATTTACATTTAGGGTGATTATTGAAATATGAGGTCTTCTTATAGCCATTTTATCTTTTGCTTTCTGGTAGCTCCGTGTTTCCATTGCTTCCTTGTCCTTGTGTTTCTGTTTTCTTTATTTTAGTTGCCTTTTGTGGGTTTTCCCTGTGGTTCTCCTTGTTTTATATTATATACTTTAGTTCTGAATGTTTGGTGTGTGGTTACCATTATGAATATGTAAAGAATAGTTATATATATAGTTGCCCATTTTCTTCTGTGCGTGACTTATCTCCATCCTCCTTTGTGAATTTGGATCTTTGAATCCTGCTCTTTTCAGTCATTGTTGTCTCAATTTGTCCCTATGTATGCTGAACATTCATTATTATCTTGCTATAGCAATTCTCTTATTGTTTAAACTTATAATGCCCTGTTCTTAGTAAAGGTTGCACTCCTCTGCTTCTATTTTCCTGCTAGTCACCTTACTCCTGATTATGTTTTTTGTTGGTGTTTTTTTGTTTGTTTTTTGTCATTTTGTTTTAGGCGAGCTGACCCTTCTCAGTATTTCCTGTAGTGCAGGCCTCGTAGCGGAGAATTCCCTCAATTTGTGTATGTCTGGAAAGGTCTTTATTTCTCCTTCATATCTAAAGGAGAGCTAAGCTGGATATATTATTCTAGGCTGGTAGTTATTAAGTGAAACACTTACTAGTTTGAATATTTGATTCCACTCCATTATGGCTTATAAGGTTTGTGCTGAGAAGTCTGATGATAATCTAATGGGTTTTCCTTTATAAGTTACTGTTTTCTTCTTTCTGGCTGTCCTGAGAATTCTGTGTTTGTTGTTGATTTTTGATAATTTTAATATAATGTGTCTTGGTGAAGGCCTTTTTGGGTTGAGGTAATTGGATGTTCTGTTAACTTCCTGAATTCCTATCTTCATCTCATTCCTTACATTTGGGAAATTCTCGTTCACTATTTGTCTGAAAATGCTTTCTAGTCCCTGCTCCTTTTCCTCGCCCTCTATAATCCCCATTATTCTTATGTTTTCTCTCCTGATGATGTCAGCTATTTCCGTTTTTCTCTTTCATTATTTTTCGTTCTTCAGTTTCTCTCTTCTTCCTTCTGACTTATTTCTAGATTTCTGTCTTCCATATCACTGATTGTTTCTTCTGTTTGGTCAACTCTATTTTCAAAGCTTGCTATTTCATTTTTCATCTCTTTCAGTTTGTCTTCATCTCCAGAAGTTTTATTTGTTTTTTTTTTTCTTTTTAAGGTTTCAATCTTCTTGTTAAAGAACTCAGTGTACTCATTTAGTTGTTTTTACAATTCCTGAAATTTTTGATATTACTCGTTGCGGAACTCACTGAGTTTTTTTCAGAAGTACCATCCTGCCATCTCTGTCATTTAAGTTGCATATTTCTATATCTGTAAGCTTACTTTATAGAGATTTTTCTCTTTCTTTCTGAGATGCCTTGTCACCTTAGTTGTTCATAGTGTTTAATGGACTATTTCTCTGCCTGGGCATTAATGGTGTGTTCTGCTTTTTTTCCAGAAAGAAGATTTATTATATAAAGGTTTCTCTTTAGGCTGTTGCAAAGAAGGCACTTTTCTTTTGTATTCTAGGATTTGGTGTCTAAGCCTGTTCTATCCTGGCTTTATATAAAGCCTTAATAATGTCTTTTTTTTTTTGTAGATGTTTAATCACACTTGCTATCCTCAGCCTCACTCCCTGTCAGTGTTAGCAACAGTTTGGGTAGCATTTGCTCAGATTCCCCTGAGACTCCGCTGTGCTTGGTCTCGGAGGATTTGCGAGAGAGGTGCCCTCTGTGTTGGGGGTTGGTAGCTGTGGTTCATTCTAAGTTTTGCAACTGCCACGGGTAAAAATCAACTGTTGTTTCTCTGTTATCCTGCTTCTCTGCTTTCTGCCCTGATGACTGGGCCCTGCCATGGGCCATGTGGAGCTGACAGCACTCCCAGGCAGGGCTGTTCGGGGACGTCACCGCATCTTCTCCCATCCTCCTCCTCCTACAGGGAGCTCTGGTGGCTGCGAAAGGCAACTCCTTTATTTCTTCCAATCCATTACCCAACACCCAGGGTTTTGACTTGTAGTAGCTCTTATGCACAGATCCCATGCTCAGACGTGTTGGTGTGAGTTTGGGTGCTGTTTTGTTGAGTTTCAGATGTTCGGCTTATTGTTGTTTCAAAGGGAGAGATCCGGGGACATCTCTCACTCCACCATGTATCTCCAAACTCTCATGATTGTCTTTTTTAAAATAATTTTTATCAAGATAACATTGATTAATAACATTATCTAATTTTCAGGTGCACAACATTATATTTGACATCTGTATACTCTATTGTGTGCTCTCCACCTAAAATCTACTTTCCTTCCCTTACCGTATATTTGACATCCTTTACACACTTCACCCTCCACCCCTTTCCCATTATCACCATTCTGTTGTCTTCATCTATGAGTTTGTTTTTGTTTGTTTTGTTAGTTTGGTACTTTTTGTCTTATATTGCACATATGAATGAAATCATACAGTTCTTTTCTTTAAGGATCAACTTTTATTTAGTAGATTCCTAAAGTTTTAATGCATCTATCAAATCACTACTTTATTATGTTGTTGTACAGATAGCATTAAAAACTATCTTATTATGTACTAAAAAATTAAAAATCATTTTAGAATTTTAAAGCATTTTTTTTCTATTAAGATCACTGAAGTGAACTGAGTCCATGTAATTATAAACATGGATTTAAAATGGAATTCTACACTTTATTACTATTCATAAATATCAATAGTGACCACAGTTTTAAATGCAGTAGCTTATCTTGTGGATTTCTGACACTAAGAGTTAGAAATTAAATGCAAACAAGCCAGACAGGGAGCATATGGCGTATAATACTGGTTGTGGTTAGGGGCTTTTCTGCAAAACTCTATAAAACATGATTCTACCTTGTTAGATATTTGCTTCAACCATGGTGATTGTATTACTTAGCTTAAGTTTCATTTTTTGTATTGTAAGCAGTAGACACAAATGAATTCATAATTAAGGCTTTTTTTAATCTACCCAGATAGCTTAATATAAGTTCTGCCATATTTTTATTTCTTCTCCAAGTATACTATATCCAGGTAGAGTCCTTCTGGTATTTTAATGATCATTCAATATCTTTGTTAATTAGAATTCAGAAAGCATTTTATATACATTTCTATTTTTATCCTATCAGTTACTTTGAGGCAGGCAGTTATAAACACTCATACACACTCACACAGATTTCTGTGAGATTCTAGTATATAACTATTTGGGAATTAGTTTTATACTTTAATAGTTATTAACACTTTTTAGTACTAGTTCCAAAATTGACCTCTTAAGCAATAATATAAAAAAAGGCTGAAAATATTTTATTACATTCTGAGTTACTCCTAGACGGCTGTATCAGATGCTATTCTTCTGTTGTCCTCATTTCTTTTAATGATATGTCTGTTCTCACAATCTTCTAAATATCTTTTAATTTTCCTCTTTCATCCTTCATTTAATTAGTCCTGACAACCTATTATTCATTTGAATTACATCATTTGATCCTCTTTGCCATGCCTTCTGTGGGTCCCTTATGCCCTTGCTTCCTCATTTTAAAAATGAAAACAGATTTCTCATGTAGCAATCTCTTGGCAATTGTAAAAGGACTATATGACACAAGAAAAGTATACATATAATGTAATGAATCTATGATGTATACTGTTGTTATTAGTTTATGTTTCCTTGGCATCATTTTTTTTGGTCACTCATCTACTCAAAACCTTTAGTTTTCATCTTCTATCTGCTGACTAGACTGTGCTATATACTTATTAGCCTGGTCGTTCATTTAAGGTCAGCCACTCTATGGTCCCAACCAATCTGTTCTTTTTTATCGCTTCTTGTTTACCTGTACTCTCCATCAAATGGATTTCTTATCATTACATCTATTTATCATTTCATAAGTCAACGCATTTATTCATGTTATCTCTTTTTTTAAAGTATAATTTCATGTTTCTCTACTTGCCTAGAAAGCATCATTTATAAGCCTTAAATTTTATGAAGCCTTGTCAGAATTCTCCATCTCAGCAAGCTCTTCCTCCTCTGTCTATGCCAATGGTTCTCAACTTCAGGCAGTTTTGTCCCCCAGAGATTATTTGACAATGTTTAAAGACGTTTTCAACTTACCAACACAGGGTAGGAGAAATGCTACTGTCATCTAGTGGGTAGAAAAGCCAGAGATGCTTCTAAACATCCTATAATGCAAGGGACAGCTTCCTACAGCAAAGAATTATCCAGTCTAAAATGTTGGTACTGTCACTGTTGAGAAACGCTGGCCTATACTACTCTCAAAAAATGTATTATAACCCACTGGGCCTTGTAGTTGTCAATTTGTTAGTCTGATGATAAATTTTGGGGGGCAGAGACCTTATCAGAGTCATATTTGTGTTTTGAGCAGTACAAAACATAGTGCTGTGCATTTAGTGGCCAATCAGTAATATATTCAAATGAATAAAATTGCTCAATAGAAATATCTGGGTGAATGAAGTATTAAACCTCATGTCCATCAATGATGGAAGTAAAATTGGAATCCTGAGGTAAAAAAGTGTCCATAGAATATGAGGCCTATAAAAAACCTCATTTAAAATTATATCAGATATATAATCATTAAATGCTCCTGAAAGTAAAGATGTCATTTGTTGATCAAAAATATTCAATTGTATTTTTAATGCTCAAAGTTATGAGATTGGTTAAATATTTTGTTCAAAATTTTCATGGGTTTTGGGATGCATTTTATAGACTTATCTTTAAAATTTTGAAATCATATTTATGCAAACATATTTTAACAAATGACTTTCATGAGAAATAAGGAGAACCAATGCAATAGAAGAAAGAAAACCCCAGAAATCCCATTATATTTTGCAATAGTTGCAATTCTGGTTAAATACAAAAAAAATAGTTCTAAACTGGGGAAGAGTGAGCGAGATGCTGAGAAGATTCATTTGCTATTGCTAAATGAATACAAAGCAGAATCTCTCTCTGAGTTCGCAAGCGGAAGGACATGTATGTTGTCTTTACAGGCTAATTTAGAGTTCCCTAGACACCAAGAGTTGGCAAAGGAGTCTATGGAAAGATCTAATACCCCTGATTTGTTTCTAGATCTTAATCTAGATTTTTAATCTGCCACCAATCACTTCTAATGAACCAAGTTTTTTTCCTTAGTAGAGGGCATTTGTTTTTCACAAAATAGAACTATTCAAATGTCCATAATGCCCTTATTAATTGGCTTAGAGGCCTTTATATTTCAAAATCCATAGTACTCTAGAGAGAATTCAGGACCTAGCGCCAGAGAATAGGTTTAAATCTTACTTTGGCCATTTATTATTTATGACCTGGTAAAATCCCTTAATTTTTCTAATCTCCAATTTCCCACACATATGGATAAAAATATCTTTTGTATTAGATAAATTAATTCAACATTAATCTAAGCTTAAATTAAGTAACATCAATGAAAATTTGTTGCAAACTTAAAGTGCTACATGAATATATATTATAACTCAAAGTAATTTGTGCTTAAAATTTTTTGAGTTTCAAAGTTACACAGTTAATTAAGAGTTGATTTAAGACAGTATTGACAAGAGGAAAAATAATTTATTTTAAAATAGCTTAAGGGGACTTTAGGAAGAAGTGACTTTTTTCTCCTTTTATATCCTGCCTAACTAGGGTGAATGGGTTCCTAAGAAACTTAGAAACAAGCTCTTTCTATGTGACTTGAATATTTGAAAGCTTCCTTTTCTTGCTCATGACAAAGGCCTTTACAAAGGTCTGCTACCTTTTCTGCACTACCAGTTTTTACTATTTTCCTGTGATGCATTCTACTAGCAGTTTGTGCGTTGTGTTTTTCTATCTTCAACCAAGAATAGATGCATAAGAAAAATTCTTATCAGCTACTCCCATACTCCCAAACCATTAGGATACATCTTTATGGTTCCATAATCAACAGCATATTCTTTTTTTATATATCTTCCTTCTCTTTCTCCTGTTCTCATGTTTATTCCTACCTTGTTGGCTCAGGAATTATATTTGCTTTCTTATCCTTCCAACAGACAAGTGTATATGTGCATGTGTATGCGACACACACAAATTTGAATTAGATTCCTTTTTATTTGTTCCCAATGCTGCACAGGTAAAGAGAGTTTTTATTATAAATGAATTTAAATATCAAATTTGAAACCACGACCAAAGTCTGAAGTAGGAGAAAGATATGCTTTGACTAGCTGTGAAACGCTGCCTGAAATTCAAGTAAGCTGTCATAGTTTTCCTGTCCCTAAAAGTATTCAAGTCAAGACTGAATGAACATTGTCAAGGGTGTTAAATCTGATTTTTAGATGAGGTGAGACTGGATTAGATATTAATTCCAAGTTTCTGTGATTCAAGCTTCACTTAAGAAAATGACTTTTGAGATAAAGATGGTTAAATCTTTATTTTGACAAAGATAAAGGAGGTTAAGAGCTTTTCTTTGAAAACATTCCATTTTATTGCCTGAGAGACTATTAGAGTGGATTTTTATTAATAGTATTTACTTATGATTTTCTTTTTATACAACTATACATATCCATTGTAAGAGACTTAGCAAATGCAGAACTAAAAATAATGTAAATCATCATAATTTCATTAAACCAGGAAGAATCATGATTGGCATAGAGCTGTGTATTTTTCTATATCATGTGTTTTACAAAATTAAAAATGAAAAGCATCATTGAACATATACTAGTCTGAATCTGGCTTTCACATCTCATAGCATTTTTTGAACATCTTTCTAGAATAACAAACAGATCTACAGTTGTTTTTAATTATTGCTTTGTATCTCACTATATAATTATATTCTATAATTTATCTATACAATTGCAGGCATTTTTTAAAGTCTATATTTTTAAGAGATAAACTATTCAATGACTTCAATGCAATTAACATTACTAATTATATCACCCCAACTCCAGGAGTAAAAGATATTTTTGGATCCATCTGTAATCTCTCTTCCATTGCTAACAGGTGAAATCAAGCTACATTCTTGCTGCTTTGAAGAGTTGATGAAATCAAGACTCCCTTTAGCATTCCTTTTTCTTTTTCACTTAGTGGAGAAAAAGTATGTCTTATAATGATCTTTTGAACTTTGAATTCCTGAAATGCTTATTCAGAACATCTACTAGCTCAGAAGTCATTTAACATCCTCCAATGATAAGAAGTACATAAACAGTTTCTTTAGTATTCACTAATGGCTTTTGTTCTACCAGTTTCTCTTCCCTTTTTTTCAATATAAAAAGTTACTAAATACATTTAAGAGAAGCTTCTACAAAATCTATTAGACAATTACCTGTTAATGACATACCCTGAGTTGTGAATTTAGTCATTATTGCAATATTCATGGTGGCAGATAAAGAGAACTGATGTATTGAATACTTCCTATGTGACCAGCAATTTACTTGTCAACTCATTGGATTATTATAAGAGCAGTCAGTGATTGCTATCATCCCTATTTTATTTTAGGAAGAAAGTGAGACTCAAAGAATTAAAATAAACTTATCAGTCACTGTATTAATTTTATATTGCTACTGTAACAAATTACCACAAACTTAGTGACTTAAAACAACACAAACTTATTACTTTACACTTTGAAGGTCAGAATTCTAAAATAGGTACTTCCTGTATACTATCGATGGCTCAGAGGGAAAAATTCTCAACCCTACCAAGGTATCAGAGTAATCTGGTGTTTTTAAAAATACCAAAGCCCAAGCCAGTCCCAGAAACCTGAATCTCTGGAGCTGAGACACAAACATTGTTTTTTTGTTTTTTTTTTTAACTCTTCAAGTAATTTTAATATGTAGCCAACATCAAGAAACACTGACTTAGAAAGAGTAGGTTCTAAATACTGCCTGGAATTCTGACTTCTTCTTAAAAATACTGATTTAACTGATTAAGCTGAATCTATATTTCTTGAGCAATGAATGCCAAATTTTAGCATGCATTAAAATAACATGGAGGGCCCCAGCCCCAGCGTATCTGATTCAGTAGGTCTGGGGTGGGGCTCAGGCAATGCCAATGCTACTGACATTGAAAGCACATTTTGAGAAACACTGTTCTAACAAGATGATCTAAAGATATTAAAGCAGAGTTTATATCTGGTAATATTTTTTTCATCTTATTGCCTACCCACTTGACCTCAGAGATTCAACGTGCGACCCTGAGTTAATATCAAACACAAGATGTCAAGTACTTAATATTACTTATTTCTGACAATCTGTTGAAGAGGTTTGCAAAAAAAATTAGTTAAATATTGAAAATTTAAGCTTTGAAGTATTTAAAACCCAGCTGGAAATGCCCATGGGGACGTGCCATAGTCAATTTGTTTATTCATCTTAAATGAGTTAATATCTGTGTCTGGCATATAGTAAGCACTATGCAGAGCTTATTAACACATGTGTAAATTTTCATTTTGTCAAATATAAGAAAAACTTTTAAATTCTACATTAAATTATTCATATTCACAACCCTTCCCCAGTCCCTACTTATATAAATTTCTTTTGTTAGCATTTGGTAAATTGGAGTGAGAGGTGAGGAGGAAGAACTTTTGGTTGAGAAATGTTTGAAAGGATTTTCAGCATTCTTTCTATGCGTGGTGTGATATAATTGTCCCTTCACTATCTCTTAAAGACAATTTCAATAACAGCTAATATTTATTGAGCTGTCCATATCTATTCATTCTCAACCAAGATTTCATGATAGAATTAATCCCTAATGCCTGAAAGTATCCATTGTATGAAACGAATTGACTTATTAGCATGCATCTAGAATGATACTAGCTGCCTACCACCCAGAAAGAATTGAGAAAATAATTATTCAAATCATTTCCAGTAGGGCTATAATGTAGGAATTGCTCCAAGGACTTTGTAGGTTCTAGTAGCTTATTTAACTCTCACAGGTATCCTAAAAGAAAAGTCTATTATTTATCCAATTTTTACAAGTGAGGAGATTAAGGTATAGTAATTCCTCGCTTAATGTCATTGATAGGTTCTTGGAAACTTCAACTTTAAATGAAACAACGTATAATGAAGCCAATTTTACCATAGGTTAATTGATATAAACAAGGGTTAAGTTCCTATAGTATATTTCTGGTCACAAAAATATCACCAAATAAAGAACCAAAATACTTCTAACATGAAACATTGAGCTATACATACATTTAAGAGAGATGAATAAAAACAAGTAAGATCATTGTTTTCCAACAAGCTTATCCCTTTTCAAGGTCACAGGTGGCTGGACTCTATTCGGGCAACTCAGAGCACAGGCAGGACCCCACCCTGGAGAGGAAGCTCTTCCATCACAGGGCATACTCACAGATACACCCACACTCTCTCAGACTGGCACAATAAAGGCATGCCAATTAACATGTACTTCTTTGGGATGTGGAAGGAAATCGGAGTACTCAGAGAAAACCCAGGCAGACATGGGAAGAACAGGCAAACTCCACACAGACAGTGGCCCTGCCAAGAATTGTGGGGTTTTTTTCCCCTCATCAATAATATAATGAAATGACATTGAACAAAATGCCATTCAAGGACCTGCTGTAAAATTAAATAACTTGTTCAAGGTCATATAGTAAGTAGTAGAGGCAGGATGCAAGCCAAAAGTAGTAGAACCCACGTTCTGATTTGCTCTGCTACACACATTCATTATAGTTTTAATTTTTCTGAAGTTAGGCTTATGTTTCTGTTAGATTTACTTGCTTGCTGAGTTAGATGACCCAATGCAGCCATGCTCCAGGATTGTGTTTTTAGATTTCTACTCCTATCCTATATATTATGTTATATCTATTACTAATTGAGAATGGCAATGGGAGGTATAGTAAGAAGGAATGACTGTCATATGGAAAGTAAGCCCTACCTATAGGAAGGAACTAATTTGATTTAATGTTTGCCATGAGCCTTATGTGTTATCTCACTTCATTCCCATAGAACATTCTAAAATACAGTATTTTATATTTTAAAGGTATATAAACTCAAAAAGATAAAGTAACAAAGATCCCACAGTTCCTATATGACAGAATGCACACCACAGGTAGAATATTGGACTCCTGAGCCAAAAATTTAGAAGTCTTTACCACTATCACTTATAAGATATTTAAAGAACCAAAGATAATAAAACAATTTAGTTTTTTTCCCTATTAAGTAAAAATTATTCTCATAATAGCATCATTACTCACTCATGTCTACCAGGGCTGTTTCTGTTGGAAATGTTAAAAAAAAAAAATAAAAAAACCTCAGTTCATTCTAAAGAGTAGTAAATTTTCTATCAACTCATTTTTGTCCTGGCCCTTTCCTTCAGTATCATAGATAAGTATGTCATTGGTTGCTTTGTCTAAAATTCATTCATATAAAGATATCTTGCTTAAAGATTAATTTGTATAATGGTCCTTACTATCTAGATCATTTATCCTGAGCCAGCTGAAATTTACTGAGTATTTCTCTCCATTTTTTTTAACAAATTTAATACAATATAGATTTCCTGTGTTTTAAAGACTTTTTATCACTCTCTCAAAAAATATATATATACATTCCTTCTCTTGTGTTCTCTTAAGCTGATTAGTTAAGACTTCTGCGGGTTTGTTTCTTGTGCTTTGCTTACATCAGCTTCAAATTTTGCAACTTCTGAAGTCCTGCACTAAAATCTATGAAAACATTAAAATTTAATTAAAGACAGAGATTTCAGGGAAATTTAATTAAATCATATTTAGGTATTAAAGTTAATATTTATGTGAGAATTTAATTCATGGTAATACCAATAATATTTGTGCACAAAATCTCATTAGAAGAGCATACACATATACCAGCACATATATTTAAAGTTTAAAATTCTCATAGGACTTTGGTGCTCTACTACATTATATACAAATTTCTCAATATGAAATTCAAGGCTATCATAAGAATAATCCAGTCTACATTTTCAGTTTTATTTCATTATATCCCAGTCCAACAAAACTGTATGTCAACAACTGAGTAATTTTACGTTCTCAGAAAATGCTCTCTTTTAATTCCTGTTCCCTTCCTCAGAATGTGTCATTTGCCTAAGTTACCTTCCAGCTCCTTCTTTATCCTTACCCCGACCCTCACTCTAACTCCCTCTGGAAACAGAGACCACACCTTTATTTACTTCAATAATTTGTACTATACTTTGTACATGGCTTTGTGATGAATACTTGCTGAATTACATTGATTCTTACATGTCTCTGCACAAGTTGTATTAAAAATTGCAAACATCTTAATTTTGTCAAAATAGAATTTAAAAATTGATAGATCGGAGTGATGTCAGAAGCATGGAGGCATGAGGGATCGCCCTGATCTCTTTCCTTGAAATTACAACATAGCAGAACACCTATCATTCAACAAATAACATACAACCTGCACACAAGCATGTCTGACAGATCTGTGCATCAGAGCACCCAAAGGTAGGAAAATTGTGAGAGTCAGGGATGTGGGTTAGGAGAGAGTAACAAAGGAGCTACAACACATAGCCAGGGTCCTTACAGGATGAGGGGGAGGGGAGAATTTCCCAGCCATTTCTTGGCTCTTTGAAGCCTAGACCAGTCCTGCCTGAATTATCAGCATATTTCACATAGCAGAGACCAGGTATCAGCGCAGAGAGCAAGGTAGAGACTGAGTGTGGAGAGATGATAGCTATGTCTTAGCAACTGACATTGCCAAGTGGGAGGCTGAGTCGCAGAGCCTGACTGCTCCCCACCACCATCCCAAAGAGTTTCCCCCACCCCCCGCCCAACTGCATCTTCCCAGAGCTAACATCAAGCCTAGGGGACAACATTACTGGAAAGGAAACAGTCATGCACACTGCAGGCCTCTCCCAAACAACCCAACTTCTCACCCAGTCAGGCCGATTTGGAAGGAAGCAGCAGAATATTGCATCTGACTGTTGGGGCAGTAAAGGGCTTCAGGGCCTTTTCAGAGGCTTGGATCCTGATAGTTCCTTGCATCCTCCCATGGGGATGGAGCCCTGAGACCCAAACAACCTGTTCGCAGGTGAGGCACACATCCCACCAAAGAGGAAAGGGTATTTTTAACCTCAAAGCAGAGATCCAAGAGGTTGGACACCACCTCGTGGAAATTTAAAAAAAAAAAAAATTTATCAACCTGCTAAACAGAGACTACTGTATAATAAATTTTCTTAAAAAAAAAAAAAAAAAAACCAGCATGGAGTACACTCTATTAATGCCCAGGGAGATAAATAGTCCATCAAACACCATGAACAACCAAGGAGACAAGGCAACTGAGAAAGAAAGTGAAAAATCTCCAGAAAATAATCTTGAAGGTATAGAAATATACAATTTAAATGACAGTGAATTCAAGATTTCACTTCTGAAAAACCTCAACGAGATGCAAGACAATTCTGACCAACAGTTCAAAGAACTCAGAAACAAAATCAACGAACAACAGGAATACATTACCAAGGAGATTGAAACTCTAAATAAAAACCAAATAGAACTTCTGGAGATAAAGAACTCATTAAAATAGATGAAGAATGAAATCGCAAGCTTAGGAAATAGAGCTGACCAGATGGAGGAAAGAATTAATGATATCGAAGACAGAAATCTGGAAATGATGTAAAGAAAGAAGAGAGAGACTTGAAAATGAAAAAAAAAAATGAAAGAAACCTACAAGAACTATCTGACACCATCAGAAAAAACAACATAAGAATAATGAGTGCACCAGAAAGAGAAGAGAGGAAGAAGGGAACAAAGAGCATATTCTAACAAATAATTGATGAGAATGTCCAAACTTATTGAAAGAGTCGGATCTTTGAATTCAAGAAGCAAACAGAACACCTAACTATCTCAACCCAAAAAGGCACTCTACAAAACACATAGTAAAACTTCAAAAATTAATGGCAAAGAAAGAATTCTTAAGGCAGCCAGGGAAAAGACAATAAGTTATAAAGGAAAATCCATTAGATTATCATCAGACTTCTCAGCACAAACCTTATAAGCAAGGAGGGAGTAAAATCAAATATTTGAACTATTGAAAAAAGAAATTACCAGCCAAGAATAATATATCCAGCAACGTGCTCTTTTAGATATGAAGGAAAAATAAAGACTTTTTCTGACATACGAAAGCTAAGGGAATTTTCTACCACAAGGCCTGAATTACAGGAAATACTGAAGGTGGGGGTGTCATTCTACATGAAACAAAAGGACAATAACACGCATAACTATGAGTAAGATGACTAACAGTCAGACGAAAGAAAGCGCAATCTTTATTATGAACAGGGTATTATAAGCTTAAATATTGCATACTGGTTAAAAGTTTTAAAAAAAAATCACTTTAAAAAGAGAAGAAGACAGAAGCTAGGAGAGAGGCATGAAATAGATACTCATAGAGTTCTTTCAGGAAAAAACCTGCCAACACCTTGCTCTTTGACTTTCAGCCTCCAGAACTATGTGAGACAATAAATACGTGTTGTTTAAGAAAAAGAGAGAGAGAAGAAGGAGGAAGAGGATGAGGAGGACAGAGGAGGAGAAGGAGGAGGAGGAGGTGGAGGAGGAGGAAGATAAGGGAAGGAGAAAAGAAGGACAGCTACTACGACTTAGGAATGAGTAAAGATAATTTGAGACAACAAAAACAGAAGAGGGGAGGGAGTAAAGATCCAAACCTGCAAAGGGGAATGGAGATAGGCCTCATGCAGAAGAAAAAGGACTACTGTATATATATAATTATCCTTTGTGTAAACTTAATGGTAACCAGAAGAAAAAAAAAATTTAGAACTGAGACACATAACATAACACAAGAAGGAAAAACCATAACACACCACCAAATTAGAATAACCGGCAGAAACACAAGGACAGAGAAACAATGGAGATACCAAGCTAACAGAAAATAAAAGATAAAATGGCTATAGGAAAGCTTAATATTTCAATAATCACCCTAAATGTGAATGGACTGAAATCGCCAATAAAAAGGCACAGAGTAGAAAATGAGAACAAAAAATGAAATTGAATCATATGCTGCCTTCAAGAGATACATCTCAGCTACAAAGACAAACATAGAATTAAAGTGGAAAACAGTACCTCAAGCAAATGACATCCAGAGACAAGCGAGTATAGCTGTACTTACATCTGACAAAATATACCTCAAGACAAAAAAATGTAACGAGAGACAAAAACAGACACTTCATAATGATAAAAGGGACCATACATTAAGAAAACATAACACTTCTGAATATATATCTCCTAATCAGGGAGCACCAAATATATAAAGCAGCTACTAACAGAATTAAGCAGAGAAAATGAAAACACACACACACAATTACAGTAGGGGACTTAAATAGCCTATTGTCAGCTATTGATAGACCATCCAAACAGAAAATCAGTAAGGAAATATCATCCATGAGTGACACATTAGACTAATTGGACGTAATTGACATTTATAGACCTTTTGATCCCAAAACAGCAGTTTTTTTCATTTTTCTCTAGTACAAATGGAACATTCTCAAGGATAAATCATATGTCAGGACACAAAACTATCCTCAACAAATTTAAGAAGACTGAAATCATATCAAGCATATTCTCTGACCAAAATGCTTTGAAACTGGATATCAATTGCAAAATGAAAGTGGGAAAAATAAAAAATATGTGGAGATTAAACAACATGGTATTAAAGAACAACTGGGTCATAGAAGAAATAAAAGGAGAGATCAAGAATTACATAGAAACATATGAGAATAAAAATACAAAATACAAAAACTTTTGGGATACATGCAAAAGCAGTAATAAGAGGAAAGTTTATATCATTAAAAAACTATCTCAAGAAATAAGAATAATCCTAAATAAACAACCTAACATTACTCTTTGAAAAAAAAAATACTAGAAAAAGAACAAGCGAAGCCCAAGGACAGTAGGAGGAAGGAAATAATAAAAACTAGAGCAGAATTAAATGAAATTGAGAACATAAGGACATTATTTTAAAAATGCAACAAAAAACTGGTTCTTTGAGAAGGTTAATAAAATTGACAAACCTCTGGCTAGACTTACTAAGGAAAAAAGAGAAAGGATACAAATAAATAAAATCAGAAATGAAAGAGAAGTTATGACAGATACCACCGAAATATGAAGAATCATTCAAGAATACTTTGAAAAAATATACCACACCAAATTTTATAACCTAGAAGAAATTAACAAGTTCTAGAAATGCACAACCTTCCTAGAATGATTCACAAAGAACTGGAAAATCTAAATAAACCCATAAACAGTATGGAAATTGAAACAATCTTCAAATATCTCCCAACAAGTAAAAGACCAAGACCAGATGGCTTCACCAGTAAATTCTACCAAACATTAAAAGAAGATTTAATACCTATTTTTCTCAAACTTTTCCAAAAAATTGAATAAGAAGCAATACTTTCTAATTCATTTTATGAGGCCAATGTTACCCTAGTACAAAACCTAGTAAAAATAACACAAAACAAAGAAAACCGTAGACCAATATTTCTCATGAACACAGATGCAAAAATCCTGAATTAAATACTAGCAAATTGGATACAAAACATTAAAAAGATTACACGCCATGATCAAGTGGGCTTCATCCCAGGGACACAGGAATGGTTTAACTTATACAACTGATCAATGTGATATACCACATAAACAAAATAAAGGATAAAAATCATATGATCATATCAATAGATGTGGAAAAAGCATTTAACAAAGTACAACATCCATTTATGATAAAATACTTAAAATGAGTTTAGAAGAAAAATACCTCATTTAATAAAAGCCATATATGACAAACTCTCAGCTGACGTCATAGTTAATGGTGAAAATCAAAAATCTTCCCTCTAAGATCAGGAACGAGACAAGGCTGTCCGCTACCACCTCTCTTATTCAATATAGTATTGGAAGTGCTAGCTAGAGCAATCAGGCAAAAGAAAGAAATAAAAGGCATCCAAAGAGGGAATGAAAAAGTCAAATTGTCACTTTTTGCAAATGACATGATTCTCTCTCTAGAAAACCTTAAAGACTCCACTAAAAATCTACTAGCAATAATAAATAAATATACTAAAGAGTCAGGATACAAAATCAATTTTCAAAAATCCATAATGTTTCTATACTCTAACAATGAATTTTCATAAAAAGAAATGGGAAAAAAACATTTTATAATTGCAACAAAAAGAATAAAATACCTAGGGATAAACCTAATCAAGCATGTGAAGAACCTATACACTGAAAAGTATAAGACATTAATACAATAAATAAAAGAAGACACAGAGAAATGGAAAGATATTCCATGTTCATGGATTGAAAGAATCAACATAGTTAAAATGACCTTACACCCAAAGCAGTAAACTAATTTAATGCAATCTCCATCAAATCTCAATGGTATTCCTTAAAGAAATAAAACAAAAACCCATCAATTTTGTATGGAAGCACAAAAGACCCCGAATGGCCAAAGAAATCCTGAGAAAAAAGAACAAGCCCAGAGGTATCACTCTGATTGACATTAAATTATACTACAAAGCAACAGTAATTAATATAGCATGTTACTGGCAGAAGAACAGACACACAGACCAATGGAATGGAATTAAGAGTCGAGGAATAAACTTCCTATATAGAGGCAAATTTTTTCAACAAAGGAGCCAAAAAAATACAATGGAGAAAAGAAAGCCTCTTCAATAAATGGTGATAGGAGAACTGGAAAGCCACATACAAAAGAATGAAACTAGACTGTTTATCACCATATACCAAAATTAACTCAAAATGGATTAAGGACTGAATATAAGACCTGAAAATAATTGCATAGAAGAAAACATAAACTCATGGACCTTGGATTTAGAGAGTATTTTATGAATTCGACTTCAGTGTCTAGGGAAGTAAAAGCAAAAATAAATGAATGGAAGTAAAAACAAAAATAAACCAAAAAGCTTCTATACAAAAAAAGAAACTATCGACAAGCCAAAGAGGCAACTAAGTGGGAGAATATATTTGCAAACAACACCTCTGACAAGTGGCTAATATCCAATACATACAAAGAATTCATACAACAACAAAAAACAAGCATTCCAATTAATGAACAGAGGACCGGAACTGACACTTCTCCCAAGAAGACATACAAATGGCTAACAGACATATGATTGATAAAATGCTCAACTTCACTAGCCGTTAGGGAAATGCAAATCAAAGCCACATGAAATTCTACCTCATTCCTGTTAGAATAGCTATCATCAACAGGACAAGTAATAACAAGTGTTGGAGAGGTTTTGGGGAAAAAGGAACCCTTATACACTGATGGTGTGAATATAAATTGGTATAGCCACTGGAAAACAGTATGGAGGTTCCTCATAACACTAAGAATAGAATTATCATATGACCAAGCAATCCTTCGGAGTATCTACCCCCCAAATTAGAAAACATTGATCTGTAAAGATGTATGCACTCCGATATTCATTGGAGTACTAGTCACAGTGGCCAATATACGGAAACAACCAAAGCGTCCAACAATACATGACTGGATACAGAAGATGTGGTACAGTTATACAATGGAATAGTACTCAGCCATAAGAAAAGATGAAATACTGCCATGTGCAATAACATGGATGGATCTTGAGAGTATCACGCTAAGCAAAATAAGTCAGACAGAAAAAGTTGAAAACCATATGATTTCACTCATCTGTGAGATATAAAACTGAAAGCAACAAAGAAACATGACAAAGACCCATGAACAGTAGATTAGTGGTTACCAGAGAGAAGTGGGGAGGCGGTGGGAGGTTGATACGCATAAAAGGGGTCAAATATTTGATGACAGAAGGAAATTTAACTTTGGGTGGTGAGCACACAATCCAATATATAGATGATGTATTGTCAAATTATACACTTGAATCTTACTTGCTTTTATTAACCAATGTCACCCCAATAATTTTAAAAAACTGATAGATCATGCTTATTTTTCAGCTTCTTTATTCTTCATTAATATCCAAGAAAATGAGATTGTCACTCACAACCTAGAGTGGACTAAATCTTAATTAAGGATCATGATAAGTAAACCATATGTTTACTAGCATTCCTTTACTGTTATTAATCACTCCAAAATGTAAAGTGCCATTCATTTAACTTAAAATTAAAAGTTAATTCTTAAGGTTGTTGTAATAATCTTTCCAAAATATTGGTAGTATGGTATAATGATTAAGAACAGGAACTTTATGGAGTCAGACAAATCTAGGATCTGATGCTGGCTTAGTCATTTCCTAACGGTTCAATTTAGGCAAATAAATCTTTCTAATCCTCAACTTCCTAATCTACACAATAGAAGAATACCTTTAAGCATTGTTTTAAGGACTAACACAGATAAATATGTAAAGTGTCTAGTACAACCCCTAACACATTTTAAAATGACTTATAAATGGAGTCAAAATATTGTTACCATAACTAACTATTCAATAAATATTTGACAATTAGCTGAATATTAAGTACTGCTTCTGAGCATATAACACTCAACATAATACATTATTTTCCTTATACTTCTATTATATCTGAAAGGAAATGATGCAATTTATTTCCTGCTTTTGTAAAATACAAATTTTTCAGGAATATTGAAAACACTGTGTTTATGGATTTGAGATATTTTTTGTTATTTTGTCTATTTGTAAATATATATAAGTATTAATAGAGATAATTTTTTCCTGACTATAGAGAAAATTTCATTTTTAGTCTAATAATTTTTGGGCTACTATAACTTGTCTTTCTTTTATAAAAAAGGAAACATGACACACCACTTCAAAAAGAATATATATTTATAGAAAAGTTTTAATCTCATAAAACTAAAGGCAAACTATAACATACTATATTTAATCACATATTCTCGTTTTCCAACATTCACAATTTTTAAAGGAATATGTTCTTACATTTATAAAAATTCCCATACCAATATTTTCTATTCTTTAGTCAATAGCAATTATAGGAACCCAGAGGTATATATGAAAGGTTTTGAGAATAATCATATTCATAAGTGATCCTTAAATTTGAATACAGTATTTGCATGAAAGAATGTTTTCAACACTAAGAAGAAAAAAGTTAAAGGGTAATTTTTTTTTTTTTAATCATGATCATGCACCCTCAGGAAGATTATAGAATAAATGATCCTATAGTATTATTTAAAATAAAGGTATCTAAAATTACCTTTAAAAAAAAAGAAACAATTGAAATTTGTTTAAGCCAAAAATAAATGTATTTGCTCATTTAATTAAAAGCCAGGAGAGATTGATCCAGGGGTGATTAGATCTAACATCATGAGGACCTGGGGTCTTTCTGCTTCTCTATTTGGCTCAGCTCACCTTTTTGGGTTGGCTTTATTCTCTAGAGCTATGTGGTGGCAAGATGGCTGCAGCATATCAGCCTCACACCAACCACGGTCAAGTCAAATGGGAAGAGCAATCCTTTTGTGACCGTAACTCTCTCAAAAATCTGGGGTTTACTTTAATTATGCCTGCTAAGAACAGATGCCCATCCACAAACCAGGAGGTACTTTGATGGACAGAACTAGGTAACAGAGTCTCCATTTCTAGCCAAGGAAAGAAATGGATGAAGTTATAACTAGGATTTTTGGAGAATTATATATAAACTCAGCCTATGTTATATAAGCCACAATCAGTAATCTGGATGGGTAAATGGGAATACACACACACAAACTGATCTTTTATTAATTCATTTATTCATTCATTAACTGTTCGCTATCTGACAATTTTGTGTCAAGTATAATACTAGGTGCAGGATTTAGATCAATGAAGAAAACATAAGGAATCCCTGCCTTCATAGCACTTACATACATGAGAAAAACAAAAAAAGTATCAGGTAAAAATTTCAAATGGTTATAAATCATGATAAGTAGTATAATAAAATGAAACAAAAAAGTGGGTGAAATAAGGAATAATGGAAAATGGGTAAATACAGGGAGTACTTAATCTTTCCAAAGCATAGCTAGAGAAGGCCCTAGTTAAGCTGTGTTCAAGATCAACCCTAACAGATAAGGAGCTAGCTAACCCTGGAAAGACTTGAAGACAAATGAACCACTCAGAAGAAACAGTGCAGGTCACTTGTGCAAAGTTCTGAAATTGAAAAGAATTTCACTTCAGAACTGAGAGATCAGGGTAGCCAAAGCAAAGTGAACTAGAGGATAAGTGGGAGAGCTGAGCAGAAGCCAGAGTATTCAGAGCTGTTCGCCTTCTTATGGACCATGGAGTCAATTTAAAATACATTGGATATCATGGAAGGTTTTTAAGCAACTGAAGGAATTAATCTTATTTAGTTCTGCAGATCTATAAAGAACTAAATTGGGAGATTTTCAGGCTCAATCAATTGGATGAATTGCACTTTTTACTGGCAAAGGAGATGTGATTTGGGGAAAATAAAAAGTTCTACTTAGACATGTCAAGATTGGGACATCTATGAGTTAGGTGTAAAGTGTGCAATTTCAGATAGAGATGCAGGATTTACAAAAGCCCGGGGCTATTTTTAAATGTAGGTTTTATTGTTATTTATATGTAGAAAGTTAAAAAGATCAAGATATGACTGCCATTGAGAAGATAATTTGTTGCTCATAGTTCCCAAGAGGAGGGGGCATATGCCATACCATACAGGGCCACACAGGGAAGCAGCAGGGTTGGTCAGAAGTCATAGGGAACAAGAAGAAAACATGGGTAGGAGACCATTGTGGTTCTCATGGGCAAGATAAGGCAGCGTAAACAAGTTTAGGATCAGCTGGTTTGAAAATTTTCAGCGTGTTCTGAGGTGTAGGGGCTGTCTCTAGTTGTCTGGTACCTGGCCCTGGGATGATTAGAGCAGAGGAGTTTTGCCTCCTGGAGTTTAGGAGCCTGATAGAGGAGTTGGTTCAGAGTACATTGCTCTGGATTGCTTCATTGGCATATGAAAGGCATGCTTCCAGGGGAGTATTTGCTACGTGTAGGAATTAGCTAGCAATAAGGGGCAGTCTCTTCTCAGTCAGCAAGGCCCCAGATGCTATAGTAACAAGAATATAGAAAATAAGAAAATAATACAGGGTTGTGGGTATAAATTTGTCAATGGCATGAGGAGTGGGGAATAGATAAATGTTAAGAACAACTCAACTATCTCAGATACCCTTGGTAAACGCGAGAAAATGCATCCAAAAAAAAGGTTGGAAAATATTCTTTTTATTGTTTTTCCCCCTCTACTAGTAAACTTTATGGCCATTGGGAGCTTAGATGAAGAAATTCCAGCTGCTTTCTCCACTCTAACCTGATGCCCAGACTGTCCTTATGTGATGTTTTAGCATAGACTTAAGATTGTGGGTGGAAGAAATAACAATATTTACCACTTATGCATATAATGAACTTACAGCCTTCGCTACGCCATAATTTCGAATCTGATAGATGTTTCTAAAAGAGTTAAGTGGTAGTTCAGTTAATTGGTAAAACTTCTGCCAAGTTGCTAAGTATTTTAATTACAATAGTTGAAATGAAAGGTGGTGATTATCATGCCTGGCAAAGTAAGTTTTCTACTTATTTTAATCACGGTGAAATGAAAAGTATTGTTTTAATTCCCTAAAGTTTGTTAGAGGTAGTTTTTACTCCTTAGGTAAAATTTCAGCTGTACTCAACCAGAAATTTTCATCTATTGCACGAAAACACTTCTAAATCATAGGTATTCGTTTTAGATTTCAGTCTAAGGCCTAGAACTCTTTACTACATCATCAATATAAGTAATTTAGAAAGAATCATTCTGGATAATGTATTATTTTATTTATTTATTTAAAATGCTGAAAAAAATACAGGTCAATGTTCTGCTCTTTCAATGCATTTGAAAATTTTTCTTTTATAGATAGAATATTACAAGGTGCCTGAGAGTAGGGACCATATTTGTTCACCATTGTATCTAGCATGTAACATAGCCATGGCACAGAGTATGCTATCAGTCAAACTAGTGAATAAATGAAAGAATGGACACCAAGGAAATTATAGTGGCAGCAATTATTATCTATGTAAGGAATGTTGCTATGTCCTTATGCTTTTTGCAGCACGTAGCCTCTCGATATCTTTCTTCAAACTTGTTTTGCTTCTGCCAATAATTTCATAATTTTATTATGTAATTTTAGTGATGGAAAAGTAGAACAATTCAGAACTATAAAATTAATTATATCCTTTTTAAATTATAATCACAAATTAATCCAAATTTGTTATATGAGTATGGCTAGTTACACAACAGTAACATTGCCAAAAGTTTCAGGCAAGTCATGTTTAACCTTACAAGCACGTATTGAACATGAAGTTGGCCCATTTCTTGAATGAAAAAAAATTAGACAAGTAGAGGCTTAGGGTATACTTAAATTCACATAGGTAGCTAATGGTACATTCAAGACTAGAATCCTCAGTTAAGTCTTGCTCTGGTGTGCACATGATATCTTGATAGTGAATCTATAGAGAACGCTATCAAGCATAATTTGGGGGAAACTCCAGCATAGCTAAGGAGCCTAGGGTAGGGGTTTGTAAGTCATACTGGCTTGGTAAATGGTGAGAAATATTACTGTATTACTGGAATATTGTTTTACTAACTGGCAATTGTTAAAGAACTGTTAGGGGTTAAAATGATGCCTGAAAAGGATCTTTAACAAAGATACTATGAAGAATTCTTCATCATGGAGTATTTGAGTTTCTGAGACAGAGGATGACAACAGATGATAGAAGAAAACTGTAAGCCAGCTGCTGTGGCATCATCAAATAAAGGGGAAGGGTATCTCAAAGGTCTAGACTAAAATGTGAGATAAGAGTTTGAAAAGGATGGCAGTAGAACCACTAGTTTCTTAGAGGCGCTGAGGAGTAAGGAATAGACCAGCACCTCCTATTCATTTTGCAGGAAATGAATAGTAGGAACAGAGCAAGATACTCCTTTAGGGACAATGGTGTTTTCTGGGGTTGGGCAGATTCAATGAAGGCAAAACAGTGGAGGATATAAAAGTTCAAGTGCCTAGAAGTGTTTACCTATAATAGAAGAGGTGTTTCTATTATAGTGTTTACCCATAATAAAAGAGCACATCGTTTCCTGAAATCATACTTATCCTTACTATCTACAACAAATGGGTATTTTCTATTCTATTGCTTTTTAAAAATTTTTTAAATTTATTTTTCAATGATAGTTTCAGGTATAAAACAATGATTAGATATTTATATTTACGAAGTGATCACCCTGGTAAGACTAGTACCCATGTAGCACAATACGAATTTATTATAATATTATTAACTATATTCCCTATACTGTACTTTATATCCTCATAACTATTTTTATAACTAGAAATTTGTACTTTTTAATCCTATTCACCTTTTTCACCCATCTCTCTAACTTTTATTCCATCTATTAAACATCAATGTGTTCTCTGCATATATCAGTTTGTCTCTGTTTATTTTGCTTTTTTAGATTCCACATATAAGCGAAATCGTGGTATTTGTCTTTGTCTGACTTATTTCATTTAGAGTAATACCCTTTCCATCTATCCATGTTGTCACAATGGCAAGAGTTTATTCTTTTAAATGGGAATATTCCATACTATATTTAGGTACCACCTTTTCTTCATCCATTCATCTGTTGGACACTTAGGTTGCTTCCATACCTTGGCCATTGTAAATAATGCAGCTATATATATATATTGCTAAGACCAATGTCAAAGAGTTTATTGCCAATGTCAAAGAGTTTATTTTCTTCTAGGAATTTTAAGGTTTCAAGACCTACATTTAAGTCTCTAATTCACTTTGAGATCACTTTTGTATATGGTGTAAAAAAAGTGACCTAGTTTCTTCCTTTCTTTCTTGCTTTCTTGCTTGCTTGCTTTCTTGCTTCTTTTTTTTCTTTTTTGTATGTTTCTCTCCAGCTTTCTCAACACCATTTACTGAAGAGATTGTCTTTCCTGATTTTTTCTCTTCTTGACATTGATTAATTGATCATAAAGGTGTAGTTTTATTTCTGGGCTCTCCATTCTATTTTGTTGATCTTTTTGTCCGTTTTTAGGTCAGTACTATGCTGTTATAATAACTACAGCCTTGTAGTACAGTTTGATATCAGGTAGTATCATAACTCCAACTTTGCCTTTCTTTGTCAAGATTGCTTTGGCCATTTAGAGTCATTATTGTTTCCGTACAAATTTTAGGATTATTTGTTCTAGTTCTTTGAAAATGCCATTGGCATTTTGATAGGGATTACATTGAATCTATAGATTGCTTTGGATAGTATAGCTATTTTAATGATGTTAATTCTTCCTATGCATGAACATGGTATATCCTGCCATTTATTTGTGTCTTCTCCAAATTTTTTTTTCACTATCTTATTATTTTCTACGTACAAGACTTTAAACTCCTTGATTAAAATTATTCCTAAGAATTTTCTTTTTTTAGTGCAACTTTACTTGGGATTATTTTCTTAATTTCTCTTTTTGATAGTTCATTATTAATGTATAAATATGAAAATGATTTCTAAATCTTAATTTTCTATCTTGCTACTTTACTCAATTCATTCATTAGCCCTGATTGTTGTTGTTGTTGTTGGAATCTTTATATCTCTATAAAGATACTATTTCTCTCTATATAGTATCATGTCATCTGCAAACAAGGACAGTATTATTCCTTTCCATTTTGGATGTCTTTCATTTCTTCCTTGTCTGATTGTTGTGGCTAGGACTTCCAATGCTGTATTGAATGAAAGTGTGAAAGTAGACATTCTTGTTTTATTCTTGATCTTAAAGAATAAAATTTCAACTTTCACTGTTGAATATGATGTTAGTTGTGTGTTTGTCATATATGGCTTTTATTATATTAAAGTATGTGCCCTCCATCCCCACTCTGCTAAGAGTTTTTAACAGAAATGGATGGTGGGTTTTATCAAATGTTTATTTTTCTGCATCTATCTATATATAATTTTTATCCTTTATTTTATTTATGTGGTTTATAACATTAATTGATTCATCGATATTGATTCAAACCAAACTTGGATTCCAGGAATAAATCCCACTTGATCATAGTGTATAACCTTTTAAATGTATCACCGAAATCAGTTTACTAATATTTTGTTGAGGATTTTTGCATCTATGTTCATCAGGGATATTAACCTATAATTTTCTTTTTTTCTTTTTCTTTTTCTTCTTTTTTTTTTTTTTTTGGTGGAGTCTTTTCCAGTTTGAGTATCAGGGAAATAACTGGCCTTGTAAAGCGAGTTTGGGAGCCATCACTCCCTTTAATCTTTTGGAATAGTTTGAGAAAGATTGGTATTTATTCTTTGAATGTTTGGTAAAATTCACTTCTGAAGCCATCTGGTCCAGGACTTTTGTTTGTTGAGAATTTTTTTTTAAATTTATTATTATTATTTATGCCTACAGCAACTGGTCTTCCTAGGTGGTCTCCCATCCAAGTACTAACCAGGCCCGACCCTGCTTAGCTTCCGAGATCAGACATCAGGCTTGTTCAGGGTGGCATGGCCATAGACCATGGACTGAGGCTCCACTGGGGCATGAACCCAGGACCTTCTGCATGTAAAGCAGACATGCCTACACTATGAAACCAGGTCCTGTTGGGAGTTTTTTGATTACTGATTTGGTTTCATTAGTACTTATCAATCTGTTCACATTTTCTGTTTCTTCTTGACTCAGTCTTGTTAGATTTTATGTTCCTAAGACTTTATCCATTTCTTCCAGAATGTCTAATTTGTTGGCATATAATTGTTAGTAGTGTTTTCTTATAATACTTGCTATTTCTGTGGTGCTGGTTGTCACTTCTTTCATTTTTTTATTTTATTTATTTACTTATTTAGGCCCTCTGTTTCTTTATTGGTGAATCTGGCTAAAGGTTTATCAATTTTGTTTATCCTTTTACAGAACCAGTTCTTGATTACATTGATCTTTTGTGTTTTCTTAATCTTTATTTTGTTTATTTCCATCTGATATTTATTTTTCCATCCTTCCAATCACTTTCAGCTTTGTTTATTCTTATATTTTTAGTTTCTTAAGTGTAAGGTTTAACTGTTTATTTGAAAATTCCTTTGCTTCTTAAGGTAGGCCTGTATTGCTATGAATTTCCCTCTTCAAATCTCTTGCTTGTGCTCCCTGAATTTGGGTTTATGTGCTTTCATTTTCCTTTGTCTCAAGATATCTTTTGATTTCATTCTTGATCTCATTGTTAACCCATTCATTGTTTACTAGCATATTATTTAGCCTCCTTATATTTGTTTGTTTTTCAGTTTTCTTCTTTTAATTGGTTTCTAGTTTCATACCCTTTTTTTGGTCAGTGAAGATGCTTGATATGATTTTACTTTTCTTAAATTTAGTAAGACTAATTTTTTGACCTAACATGTAGTAGTACATCTTGGAAAATGTTCCATGTGCACTTGGAAAGAAAAAAAAAAAACATATTCTGCTGCTTTTGAAAGAAATGTTCTAAAAATACCTATTAAGTCCATCTTATCTAATTTGCCATTTTAAGGCACTGTTTCCTTGTTTATCTATCTGGATGATCTATCTATTGATATCAGTGGGGTGTTAATATTCCCTCTTATTATAATAATATTGATCTCTCCCTGTGTCTGTCAATATTTGCTAAATATATTTAGATGCTCCTAAGTTAGATGTGTACATGTTTACAAGAGTTCTATACTCTTATTAGGTTGACTCTTTTATTTTTATGAAATGTACCTTTCTGACTATGGTTACAAGATTTGTTTTAAAGTCTGTTTTGCCTAATATAAGTATTGCTACCCCAGATTTTTTGTTGTTGTTCTTTCTATTTGTGTGAACTATCTTTTAACATCCCTTTACTTTGTCTGTTCTTCTCTTTGGAACTGAAGTGTCTCTTGTAGACAACACTTCTATGACATTTTTTAATAAATATATTCACTAAGGCACTTTATATCCTTTGGCTTGAGGATTTAGTCTATTTATATTAAAGTAATTATTGATAGGTATATAGTTATTGCCATTTTAAAAATTGTTTGGGGATTATTTTTTGTACTTCTGTGTTTCTTTATTCTCTCACTCTCTACTCTTGCATATTGATGACTTTTGATAGTGTTACATTTGATTCGTTTCTCTTTATATCTTGTATATCTCTTACAGATTTGTGGTTTGTAGTTACCATTTTGCTCCATATATACCATGCTATATTCATTTTAGTTTATTTCAAATTGATAGTCACTTAAGTTCACACACATTCTAAAATCCCTACAATTTTTACTAACCCCATCCATGTTTGTTTTTGTAATTTTTATGTCTTTTGTGTGTATATCTCTTAATTTATTGTTGTAATTACATGTGATTTTCCTACTTTTGTCTTTGAACCTTTGTACTAGCTTTATAGTTGGCTGATCCTCTGCTTTGCCCTTGTCAGTGAGATTTTTTCTTTCCTATATTTTCTTATTCATATTTTTTATATTTTCTTTTCTACTTAAAGAAATCCCGTAAGTAGGTGGGATCAAGAGGGAAGCTAGATAAAAGCAAGTTTCCTCCTATCATGACTACATTAAAATTACAATGAAATTAAAAAATAATCAAGTCAAAGAACAATCTGAAGTCTAGCTGATCATGCCACATACATCTAAGGATATAAAGAAAAAGCCACATTGAAGTTGGTAGGAGGGGCAGGGATGTGAAATGGGCTGGTTCTGGTGATTGAGCACTGGGAGGGAGAGTGTGGCTGCAGAGGCCTTCCTGAAGGAGCGAGGGGTCCTAGCCCCACACAGGGACTCCACAGCCCAGAGTTCCAGTCTTGGGAAAAGGAGTTCACACAAAATGTGACTGTACAGATCAGTGGCGATTCTGGCCATCTGGGTGATACTGAAGGAACCTGAAAACCCAGATATTTCCTTTAAAGGGCCCAAGCACAGATTTACTCACTCACAGCTGTGTGGTGCCAGGATGAAGGCTGGAAGGATAGCTGCTATTGTTCTTTTGTTGAGCCTGCCTCCAGGATAGTCTACTGATGGGTGCCTGTGTTGAACCCTCTCACCACAATTTTATCTTTATTCTAAATTGCATCTTTATTCTAAATTCTAAAGCTGCATTGGCCTAGTGAGAGCAGCCCACTCCACCTCATGTCTCTCTGAGACCCCGACCCACTCAAATCACAAGTAACCTATGGCAAGTCAGTTCCTGGGCATCCAGCTCTACCCAATGTCTTCCCTGGGCAGCAAATTAATAGCAAACAATAGCCTTCAGCTCACAAAGCCCATGTGTGACCTGTATATCTCAAGAGAGACTTTTGGTGGTGGGCGACAAGCAGCACCCCAAGCTATTTTTGAACAGATCAGTATTTCTTGAACAGATCTTGGGTGTCTTCAGGCCCGAGGCCGGCAGAAGCTGGCTTTGCTGTGATCTGAGGCTTTTACAGAAAGCCACAGATTCTGCACTGACACAAAATCTGATTCTGCATTGGCCAGGCAAAATCTGCTTACTTTACTCTGGTGACCCCATGGGTCCCCACCTGACCCAATTCACATACCACCCAAAGGCTCTTCCAGCTGCAGAGTCTAACAGGCAGTTGACAGGCAGCCTCAGGCCTTAAGTGCACTGGTCCTTTTGTTAAGCTGCCCCAGGCTGTGACCTCAACTCACAGCATGGTTTCTCCCTCTTGCCTCAAATCCAACACAGGCAACAACCATCCATGGATCACTTCGTAGCTCCTACCAGGTAGCCCTGAGTAAACAAAAGCAGTGGCTGACCTTGGCCTACACAAGAGCCCCTCCCAAGAGACCGCAGAACCAACAAATCCAGAGGCTGATATCAGATCACAACAAAGCACAACCTGAGTAGCCCCATAAGAGGCATACTCCAAGAGTGGTTTCAACATGTACATGACCCTGCTAGGGTAAATCCCATTCAGAGGGGTCAGCCCCCACACAGCAACTCATACCTTGTGGGTGTGGCCAATCCCCGCAGCCAGTCAGTTCCTAAAACGATCTTAACATTGCTAACAATAATCAAGGCTTAGCCACAACAGGAGTACACACACGACCCACACAAAGAACACACCAAGAGCCCCAGGCACAGGTGATAAAGGAAAATGTGCCACTGGTACACACAGGACACACACTACATAAGGCAACCTTGCCAAGGTTGCAAATGAAACAACAGGAGAAACATGTTGCAAATGAAACAACAGGAGAAAACTAAAAAAAAAAAAAAAAAAAACCTAAATGAAATGGAGGCAAGCAACGTGTCAGAGACAGAGTTCAAAACATTAGTTATAAGGATGTTCAATGAACTTAGAGGGAGACTAGAAGATCTCAATGAGGACTTCAACAGAGAAATAGTAAACATAAAAAAGGACATAGAGACCATAAAAAAGTCAGAAATGAAGAATACAATAACTGAAATGAAGAATGCACTAGAAGTAATCAATGGATTAGATGAAGCAGAGGATCAAATCAATGAGTTGGAAGACAAGGTAGCAGAGAATATCCAGTCAGAACAGCAAAATGAAAAAAGAATTTAAAAAATGAGGAAATTTTAAGAGACCTCTGGGAAAACATCAAATGCACCAAGATCTACATCATAGTGATACCAGAAAGAGAAAAGAGCAAGGGACTGAGAACCTATTTGAAGAAATAATGACAAAAAAAAAAAAATCTTCTCTAACCTGGCAAAGGAAATAGTGAAGGAAGTACAAAGATTCCCAAACAAGAGGAATCCAAAAGATCCATACTAAGACACACCATAATTAAAATGCCAAAGGTTTAAAATAAAGAGAGAATCTTAAAAGAGAAAGGCAACTAGTTACTTCCAAGGGAACTCCCATACAAATGTCAGCTGATTTTTCAACAGAGACTTTGCAGGCCAGAAGGGATTAGCATGAAATATTCAAAGTGATGAAAAACAAGAACCTACAAGCAAGACTACTCTATCCAGCAAGGCTATCAGTTATAATTGAAGGAGAGATAAAGAACTTTCCAGACAGGAAAAAGATGAAAAAATTTATCACCAACAAGCCAGTATTACAAATAATGTTAAGAGAACTTCTGTTAAAAAAAGGGGGGGGGGGAGGGATAAACATAAATACGGATAATAAAATAGTAATAACTATGTACCAAAATAATCACTTTAAATGTAAATATATTAAATGCCCCAAATAAAAAGACATAGGATAGCTGAATGAATAAGAAAACGAGACCCATACATATGCTATCCACAAGTGATCCACTTGAGATCAAATGACAGACACAAACTCAAAGTGAATGGATGGAAAAAGATATTTTATGCAGACAGAAATTTTAAAAAGCTGAGGAAGCAATACTTTGAAGTAAACTTTAAAACAAAGGCTATAATATAAGACAAAGAAAGGCGTTACATAATGATAATGAGATCAATACAACAAGTGGACATAAACCTAGTAAACATATACACACCCGACATAAGAGCAGCTACATATATAAAGCAATTATTGACCAACATAAAGGGAAAGATTGACAGTAATAGACTCATAATAGGAGATTTTAATACCCCATTGACACCAATGGACAAATCTTCCAGACAGAAAATTAACTAGGAGACAGCAGCCTTATATGACACATTAGACCAGATAGATTTAATTGATATTTTCAGAGTGTTTCACCCCAAAACAGCAGAGTGCAAATGAAACATTTTCCAGAACAGACCACATTTTAGGCTACAAAACAAATCTCAGTGGTATGAAACTAGTAACCAACTAGAAAAAACATGGAAAATACATAAACACATGGAGGCTAAATAACATGCTACTAAACAATGAATGGGTTAACAATGAGATCAAGGAAGAACTTGAAAGATACTTGGAGACAAATGAAAATGAAAATACAACAACTCAAAATCTATGGGACATAGCGAAAGCTGTCCTAAGAGAGAAATTCATAGCAATATATACCTACCTCAAGAAACTAGAAAAATCTCGAATAAACCATCTAACCTTACACTTTAAAGAACTAGATAAAGACCAGCAAACAAAACCCAAAGTTAGTAGAAGGAAGGAAATAATAAAGATCAGAATGGAAATAAACAAAATAAAGGCTAGAAAAGCAATACAAAAGATCAATGAAACCAAGAGCTGGTTCTTTGAAAGGATACACAAAATTGATAAACTGTTAAACAAACTCATCAAGAAAAAAGGAGAGAAGACCCACATAAATAAAATCAGAAATGAAAGAGAAGTAACTACCAACTCCACAGAAATACAAAGGATCATAAGAAAATACTATGAGCAATTATATGCCAACAGATTGGATAATCTGGAAGAAATCGGTACATTACTAGAAACATACAATCTTCCAAGACTGCATAAAGAAGAAACAGAAAATTTGGACTGACTGATTACCACCAATGAAATCAAATCAGTAACCAAAAAATTTCCCCAAAACAAAAGCCCTGGACCAGATGGCTTCATAGGCAAATTTTACCACAGTCAATGAAGAATTAAAACCTAATCTTCTCAAACTATTTCAAAAAAATCCAAGAGGGAAGGCTCCCATACTCTTTTTATGAGACCATATTACCCTGATTTTAAAACCAGGCAAAGGCATTACATAACAAACAAAACAAAACAAAACAAATAAAAACTATAGTTTGATATGCCTGATGAACATTGATGCAAAAATCCTTAACAAAATATTAGCAAATTGAATTCAGCAATAAATTTAAAATATCATATACCATAATCAAGTTGGGTTTATTTCTGGCATGCAAGGTTGTTTCAATATCCACAAAATAATTAATGTGATATACCACATTAACAAATTGAAAGATAAAAATCATGTGGTCATACCAATAGATGCAGAAAAAGCATTTGACAAAATCAAAATCCATTTCTGATCAAAATTCTCAGCAAAGTGGGAATACAGGAAACATACCTCAACATAATAAAGGCTATACACGACAAACCCACAGCTAACATCACATTCAATGTGGAAAAGCTAAAAGCATTTTTATTAAAATCAGGAACAAGACAAAGATGTCCCCTTTTGCCACGTCTATTCAACATAGTATTGGAAGTCCTAGCCATAAGTATCAGACAAATAAAATAAATGAAAGTCATCCAAATTGGAAAGGAATAAATAATTTTTTTTTAGAATTGTCAACTGGTACAATCACTATGGAAAACAGTTTGGAAGTTCTTCAAAAACTTAAAAATAGAACTATCTTATGATCCAGCAATTGTACTTCTGGGTATATATCTAAAGAAATCCAAAGTACTAATTCATAAAGTTCTATGAATCCCTGTGTTCACTGCAGCACTATTCACAATAGCCAAGACATGGAAGCAACATTAGTACCCATCAATAGACAATTGGATAAAGAAATTATTGTAAATATATACAGTAGAATATTACTCAGCCATAAAAAAAATAAAATCTTACCATTTGAAGCAACATGGATGGACCTAGAGGGTATTATGCTGAGCAAAATAATCAGAGAAAGACAAATACCATATGCTTTCATTTATACATGGAATCTAAGGAACAAAAGAAACAAAATGAAAACAGATTCACAGATACAGAGGACAAACTAGTGACTTTCAAAGGGGAGGTGGGTTGGGGGACCGGGTGAAAAGGTAAAAGGTGAAGTTGTACTGTATACCTGAAACTAATATAAAATAATAAAAAAAGAAATCCTTTCAAAATTTTTTTAATAATGGTGCAGTAGCGATGGATTCTTTTATCTTTTTCTTGTCTGGGAAACTCTTTACCTCTTCTTCAATTCTGAGTGATAGCTTTGCTGGGTAAAGTAATCTTGGTTGTAGGTTTTTGTCTTTAGTCACTTTGAATATTTCAGGCAGTCCCTTCTGGCCCACAAAGTTTCTGTTAAGAAATTAGCTCCCTTGTATGTAACTAACTGCTTTTCTCTTGCTGCATTTAAGATTCTCCCTTTATCTTTAACTTTCAGCATTTAAATACGATGTGTCCTGATGTGGGCTGCTTTGAGTTTATCTTGTTTTGGACTCTCTGTAATTCATGGACTTGTACGTCTATTTCTTTCATCAGGTTAGAGACATTTTCAGTATTATTTCTTTAAGTAGGTTTTCAATCTTTTTCTCTCTCTTTTTTCCTCCTGGATGTTGATATACTTGATGTTGTCCTAGGGTCCCTTAAGTTATCCATTTTTTTTAATATTTTTTTTTTCTTTTTGCTGTTTTGATTGGTTGTTTCCTGCCTGTGTGGAGTTGGGACCCCTTCCTCCTCAGGGGGGAATTCTGCAACTGAGATATCCCTCTCAATTCTTAATCACTACACCATAAGTATTGACCTACTCATGTATGTCTCTGCCTTTCCTATGCATCTCTACATGGCTTCTTTATATCCTTAGTTATAGTAGCTCTGTTTAGATAATCTTCAGGTGGTTCTCAGTGATAGTTGTTCTATAATTTACTAGTAATTTTGATGTAGCCATGGGAGGAGTAGTACAGAGCTTACCTACTCTGCTAGCTTGATCAGATGTCTCATATCCTTTTAATTCTATTCTATTCCTTTTGTTGAAACATCGGTTGCAACCCATTCACTAAAATGATTTTACTAACCATTAATGGAATGTGTTAGGGAACCGTTACAGATTTTTCTTGTAATAACAACAACAACAACAAAAAAGTTTTTAAGAGTCTTTAATCCATGTGTATCTACATAAAATGGTACAATGATTAAAGCAGACATAATTTAATTCTTCAGTTCAAATTCCTTTCCTTTGTTTTACTATTTTTAAAAAGTTATTGGACAAAATATCTCTGATATTTATCTTATGGAAATATAAGCTGCCTATATTTGACAAAATGTCTTATATAGAACTGCCTTTAATGCCTAATTAATAATAAAATGAATCATCTAGTCTCAAGCCAAAAAAAAAAAAAAATGTTTAGGAAACCCTAGTAAACAAACCAAGTAAAATGTGTCAGTTCTAATGAGGTTTTGATTTGTAAAAAAATAGAATGTTACCCCCTTTTTTTTTTTTTTTTCAGTAATCACATACGTTTACTGAGCTTTACATGTTCAATATACATTTTGAGTCTGGCAGGAGATGAATAGGGCAATATGAGAAAGGAGAGATTCAGATAACTCCTTAGGAAGAATCTTTAGGAAGAAATGTATTTCTTTTTTAACTATGAAGTAGTTTATATAACCACTTAAGTGTTTTTCCTTAACCCTAGAGACTTTGTGATTAAATTATTGTTTGTGCATATGGTGTAGCAGCAGTTCTGACTTTTTGGACCTAGTATCTCTTTACACTTTTTAAAAAAATCTAGAGGACCTCAAAGAGATTTTGTTTGGAATATATTTATTAATAGATATCATAATTTAAACTAAAAAAATTGAAATATTCATTTATTGATTCATTTAAATATAGCAACAATATTAAATAATTTTTTTGTTAAAAATAACGGTTTTCCTAAATAAAATCTTATTGAGAACAGTGGCATTGCTGCTGTACATTTTGAGAAATCTCTTTAAGGTCTGGCTTATAGAAGACAACTGGATTCTCATTCAATCTGTGGTTATATATCATTTTCGTAGAAATATATTAGGAAAACCCAGTGTCACTACTTTCTCTTTTATGAAGAATTCTAATATCTTCATACTATATATAATTATTAGAAATTGAGACTCACCCTTATTTATAAAATGTTAAAATCATCTTAATTTAAAACAATCGTTTTAATCCATATTATAAATTTGCCACTTAGTTTAAAAATTATGTGGTCAAAAATAAATAAGCAACAATATACACATCGAGTAATGCTTATATTTGAAAATGAAGTTCATTAAAGGCAGGAATTATTTGCCTTCTTTGATGATTACATCTGTGAGAAAGAATACTCCTTTCTCATTCCATTTTCATTTTTTATTCTTGT
>NW_006438867.1:404045-407291 GCF_000325575.1 Pteropus alecto | reverse complement strand
CAGGAAGTTATAGCAAAAGCTTTTTAAAAAGCTTACTCAGCAACTACTTACTTAGGACAACTTAAAAACTGCTGAACAGTTTAACACACAGTAGTGAAGAGTCCAAAAATCAAAAATATTTGGGTTAGTCAGAGAATGGAGCAGGTTTTAGAATGGACTCAGAACTAAGTTTATGTTATGGGAATCGCTGTCCTAGACAGATGAGCATGTGAGGGGACTGGAAACTCTCACAGGATTAGATAATCCTGTCTGCATTTCTCTGCCTCCCCATCTGAACCATTATCTCCATCCCTATTTCCTGATGAAGATAGGAGAGTGGGATTTAATTCACCTGACCCCCTCAAAATCACAAAGGTGCTGTTGGTGTGTAAATTGGAAATCCCAGTTTCTCCAAGGAACAGAGAATAGTCAGTAGCGGAATGGTGGGTGCTCTCCACGGCTCTCTTTGAATACATGAAACTGCTTCAGTGTATGCTGACAGCTCCCAGCTGCAAGCACCTGGAACTAGACTAGCTTGCATTGTTTGTTCAGTCAAGCTTTTCTTTGCCTCAGAGGTTCACTTAATGATACAAGATATCTCAAACCTTGAAAGATAATTTTTAACTAGAAAGTAACCTATTTGTAAGAATGATTTTTAGCATGTGGTTCTAACTGGCTTATGTTTTCTAGCCTTCGGGTGCTAGAAAATTGTTTCAAAAAGAAACAAATAGTCTAAAAGCAGATGACTGGAAATAGGTGTTGAGAGACTAACATGTGACCGGAACTTTTATAAATATTCTGATCTTATTAAATGGTACATCATCAAAATTGCTCTCTGTAACCAGAGAGTGGGCATTGTTTTTTGAAAAGCTAGAGGAAAACATTTTTAATTTATTGTAATCTTTTATGTTTTTTAACACGTGAAAACTTTTTGATGACTTATGCTGAAATGTTCCATTTTTTACACCCTCCCCTATTTATGATAGGATGGTCTCTCTATCCAATGTTAGGTATGTAACATAATATTATGTACCAAAACTGATTTGAGCATGTGGCCTATGGAAGAAGCAAAGAATAAATGGATATTTCTAGTTTAATTAACTAATGAATTACCATCATGAAAAGAAATTTGTATTGGTGCTAAAAACCAACACATTTTCCTTTGAATAGTGCTAACATTTAGTAGAGTATATACAGATAAGTAACTCACGTATGAACTGCTTATTTTTGTTTCCGCTTCCTAATTCTCTTTTTTTACTCATTTTCTCTCTTACAGTTTTCTTTTGGTGGCTTCTGCATTCAATAGTCTCTCTGGCTCAAATACTCTTACTCCCTTCTCTATTTAAACTAAGTTTTTTTCTTTGTCTGAAAATTCAGCTTCAGCATGGCCTCCTCTTTGAAACCATTAGTGACTAATGTGAAGTCACTTCTTTGTGCCCGCTACCTATGATAGCCCTGTACATATGTGCACTATATGTGGACAATTCAGTAGTTGGTATTCCTGTCTATCTTTCCTTGGGGAATATGTCTCCTTTAGCTTCATATTCTTGATCCCTAACACAGCCCTTTGCACATTACATATTTTCAAGGTTTGCTGAATAAATGAATTAAATAAGAATAAATTTAGTTTTCGAACAATTAAGGACCCAAGAAGGTCTCTAAACAGTTATAATTTTAACACTAGATGAATGAAATGTATATGTTTTTATTATTAGATTTTTAAAATTAAAAATAGTATCCAAGACAAATCTTAAAGAAAGAATGAAACAATGTTAGCATATTTCTTTTGAATACCTATGAAAAGTACAGGTTGCCAGAGATTATATAGTGTACATAAAACCACAGAAAAACTTTGTTTTGATTTGTAGCTTATACAACAGTTCTAAATTATCATTTGAAAATTAGTACTAATAGTAAATTAAAATATGTGACTCTCAAGAATTTTTAAGAAAACAGGATATAACAGTGAAAGGATCAGTTTAGATCAGTGCTTGATATATAATAGATGTTCACTAAATGTTTATTAGAGTTGAACACATCATGTTTCTGGTCTAGCAGACAGTTTGGTATGATCTAAGTGAATGGTCGGTGTGGAAGCACCAGGGGACTGAGACTGGAACCATATGGAGAGGACAGATGATATTTTCTCATGTTGTTCTAAAGTTTTGGACTTTGTCCTCAAATCAAAAGGGATCTAACAAAGGATTTTCATAAGGAAATAATATGATATAGGCTACCGTTTTAGGAAGATCACTGGAGAGAAAAGTGGAGAACATAGAGAAGTATAAGAGTGAAATGGGAGGCAGATACACAGGATAGAAAGCCATAGCAGGGAGAGGCTGACATAAGGAAGTTGGCAAAGAAAAAGGGGGATGAATTCCAGAGATGTTTAGGACTTGGTGGCTGATTATATATGCAGATGCATGAGTGAGAGGAGCCAATAGGTGAATCCGATTATCATGTTGCTCTTTGTGGTTTATCTTTCATTGCAACAACGAAAGAGACAAAGAAAATTACAGTGTCCTACTTGCAAGTATTATTCCTTATAAGAAAACAAATGAATCATTCTGTATTCAGTTCTCTGATTTTGTTATAGTACCTATCATGGGTTAAAATTTAGTAGAATTATATTGGCCCTATGGGCAATAAATATTGATGACATTTCAATTTTTAATTACAGATAGAAATACAGTTGTGTGTGATTACTTTTTTAAAATTGAGACCTTGTATATTGAGGTTTTAGGAAATTTTTATATATGGCATTCATTTGGAAGTTTGCCCATTATTAACAGTTAATATCTGAAGAAGATAGGAATGAGGACTGGACTTGAAACTCTTGACTCTTTGCTTGCCTTAATAGTAATAAGTAATAGTAAGTTTATTTTGAAAATGAAAAATAAGTTTCACTGTTTGACAACGCAACACGGTGTACATACAGGTCACACACACACACACACAACCTTCCATAATTATATTAAAGAATATATACCTTTGTTTTATTGACAAAAGTATATTTTTGACTCCATATCCTTAACCTATAAGGTATTTAGCCCCATGTAAAAAAGTAGGAAACTGATATACAGAGAGATTAAGATATTTCAAGTCACACAGAGTAACTGGCAGAGCTGGGATTTCAATCCTAGTCTATCTAACTCTAAAGCACATGTTTTTTCTAGTAAACTACCTGGCCCTAAGAGAGGAGAGTGTGGCTGCAAAAGAGACAAGTGAGGCTCATGCCTGATTCAGTATTGGGAGAGGGCTAGTAGG
>NW_006438867.1:401693-402396 GCF_000325575.1 Pteropus alecto | reverse complement strand
CATGCAAATATTATTACTTATAAGAAAACAAATGAATCATTCTGTATTCAGTTCTCTGATTTTGTTATAGTACCTATCATGGGTTAAAATTTAGTAGAATTATATTGGCCCTATGGGCAATAAATATTGATGACATTTCAATTTTTAATTACAGATAGAAATACAGTTGTGTGTGATTACTTTTTTAAAATTGAGACCTTGTATATTGAGGTTTTAGGAAATTTTTATATATGGCATTCATTTGGAAGTTTGCCCATTATTAACAGTTAATATCTGAAGAAGATAGGAATGAGGACTGGACTTGAAACTCTTGACTCTTTGCTTGCCTTAATAGTAATAAGTAATAGTAAGTTTATTTTGAAAATGAAAAATAAGTTTCACTGTTTGACAACGCAACACGGTGTACATACAGGTCACACACACACACACACAACCTTCCATAATTATATTAAAGAATATATACCTTTGTTTTATTGACAAAAGTATATTTTTGACTCCATATCCTTAACCTATAAGGTATTTAGCCCCATGTAAAAAAGTAGGAAACTGATATACAGAGATTATAAGATATTTCAAGTCACACAGAGTAACTGGCAGAGCTGGGATTTCAATCCTAGTCTATCTAACTCTAAAGCACATGTTTTTTCTAGTAAACTACCTGGCCCTAAGAGAGGAGAGTGTGGCTGCAAAAGACAAGAGAGGC
>NW_006438867.1:400180-401638 GCF_000325575.1 Pteropus alecto | reverse complement strand
GGAAAGCAGTGCTAGACATTAAGAAATATAAGGATGAATAAGTGCCAGGAGGATCCTGTACTCTAATACATTTTAAAACATAGAAGAAATATTATGGCTATCAAGTTACAAATAAGCAGAATTTCTCCCTAATGAAGACCTCCTTTAGTAGCCTTGAGTCATCAAATTACCACAAATTTGGGTCTCAATAAACTATTCTGAAAAATCCATATAGAGAGACAATCAAAGTCAGCTCTCGAGTGTGTAAAATGCAATACATAGCAAACAACTAAAAGTGTGGACCACTAATATTCTAAGGAAGTCATTGTCAGAAGTGAACCAAGGTACTGACAATACCTGCTTTCAGTTTTTTTTAGGAAACATTGAAAATCTGAGATAGTTATTACCTTACTAGCACTTCACTTAATAGGCTCACTGACTCAACCTTTTGAAAGCATTGTTTTTATTTCTTTACTTGAGTTAAAGCAGCTGTGTTCATCCATCATGGAAGGTAATTATCCACATGGAAGGTTATGTGACCACTGCTCTAGGCATGCATTTAAATTGTTTTTTTTAATTTTAATTTTTTTACTTTGTACAATCCAATGAGTTTTTTTTTCAATTATAATTGGCATACAATAATATACCAGTTTCAGTTGTATAGCATAGTGATCAGAAATCCACATAACCCACAAAGTGATCACCCCACTAAATCTAGTACCCCTCTGTCCCCTTACATATTTATTATGACATTATTAACCATTTTCCCCATGCTACACTCTACTTCTCCATGTCTATTCTGCAACTATCCTTTTGTACCTCTTAATTTCTTTGCCTTTTTTCCCCAACCCCCCTCCCATGTAGTATCCTTCTAAATACTCTCTGTATCTGTAAGTTTATTTCCGCTTTTGTTGTTGTTGTTGTTGTTGTTGTTGTCATTATTGATGTTGATTTTGTTCTTTAGATTCTACAGTTATGTGAAATCATGTGATATTTGTCTTTCTCTATCTGATCCATTTCATTCAGTGCAATACCCTCTAGATCCATCAAGGCAAAATCTTTTTCCATCCTCTTCCTTTTAGTCTGTGTGTGTCTTTTAATCTGAAGTGAGTCTCTTGGATTTATGGACATAGACTATAGGCTAGTGGTTACTAAAGGACTATAGAATAATGGTTACTAGTGGGTGGGAGAGGAGGGGAGGTAGATGGGGTAAAGGGGGTCAAATATAGGGCTTAGGGGGAAGATGAAATGGGTAAAGAGAATCAAATATACGGTAGCTGAAGGAAACTGGACTTTGGGTGGTAAACACACAATAGAATATACAGATGTCAAATGATAATGTACACCTGAAAATTATATAATTGTATTAACCAATGTTACCCCCAATAAACTTAATTTTTTAAAATCAGCAGGGCTATCTTGGCTACAGAGCCCCCTCCCCCCCCTGAGGAGTAAGGGAATCTTGCCTCCCACTGGTGT
>NW_006438867.1:342327-399885 GCF_000325575.1 Pteropus alecto | reverse complement strand
GATTCTCTCTTTGTCTTTAAGCTTTGGCATTTTAAACACGATGTGTCTTGGTGTGGGCCTCTTTGGATTCCTCTTTCTTGGGACTCTCTGAGCTTTCTGAGGTTTTATGTCTATTTCCTTCACCAGGTTAGAAAAGTTTTCTATCACTATTTCTTCAAAGGCTGTTCAACATCTTGTTTTCCTTCGGGTACCCCTATGACACAGATATTTTTACATTTAATAGTGTCCAATAGGCTCCTTAAAATAGTATTATAGTCTTGGCTTCTATTTTCTTGCCATTCTGATTGAGTGTCCTTGGCTTTTCCATCCTCTATATAGGTCATTTGATCCTCTTCTTTAGTCACTTTGTTTATTCCATTTAATATGCTTCTCATCTTAGATAATGTGTTCTTCATTTCTGACTGGTTCCCTTTTATAATTTCCATTTCCATTTTTAAGTTTTTTATCTCTTCGTTGAAGTTCTCATTGAATTCATCTACACTTCCCATAAGTTCAGTGAGAACCTTTATAACCAGAGTTTTGAACTCTGCATCTGTTAGATTGCTTTACTCCATTATTCCTGGATCTTTAGTCTGTTCTCTTATGGTTTCTACTTCTTTGTCATTCCATTTTGGCTGCCTTTCTGTGTCTGTTTCTACATACAAAGCAAAGCTCTTAAGTCTCCTGGTCTTATTAGTGCAGCTTTGTGTGGTAGGTGTCCAGTGAAAAAGTCTTGAAAGGGGTTCAGCTGCATGTCAAGTTTAGCTTCAGCCTGTACCACTCCGGGACTACCTGTTAAGATTCAGCAAGCAATCCACAGATGCTGTGCTTATAGTTGCATCAAAAGACTACACCAGAAACTGAGGCCAGCTACCACCAGTATGAGTCTAGGCGCTGCTCAGCAAGAAGCACCTGACTCGCCGAGGACACAACTGGATGTGCTTGGGTGGGGCCCGAGCTGGGGGAGGCGGAGTTTCAGGGAATCCTCTGGGCCGAGTGACCTCTGTTATCTAGTTTGATGACATCTTGGCTATGGTGGTGCTGAGTCGGCACACTAAAACTGGGGTGGGCTCAACAGAGGAACAATAGATACTGCCGGCACTTCTGTACAGAGCAACTCTCCCCTCAGCCCTCACTCTGACAACTCAGTATCCCCCTCTAAGTCCCTGATGCACAAGGAGCATCAGGGACTTAGAGGGGGATACTGGCACTGGTGCTTAGAGCGAGCAGGTCCATCACCACAAAAGTCCTCTCACAGACAGGGCCCCTTTAAGAGGCATCTGCCACTGCCACTGCCACTGCTGCTGCTGCAGCCTCCATTCTACTCAGTCACTGGGGACTGGGCAGCCCCACATCCTCACGTCGTCCTACCTTCTGCCATTGCAGGGTGATTTCTTAGATTTCTCCCTAGTTGTATGACTTGTTTATCTAGATCTTAGGCGATTTGGTCACCAGAGGGAAGAACAGAGCCTCTATCATCCATATCATTTTTTTTTTTGAGCCTAGGCACGCATTTTTGTGAGGATGTAAGTGTGGGAATTATTTAATCAAAACACCAGTGTAAAATCTTCCAAAGCCAAAGTATGTAATTGTAGGCTGAAGACTAATATGTTGTCTGGAAATAGAGAAGACACTGAAATGTTTCTGATTATTTTATCTATTGTTCTTCTAATAAATATTGATGATGAAAAATATACCTGTTGATTGAAATACACTATGTGTAAACCACTAAAAATATATATTTGAATTATTGAAATAAAATCAGGCAAAGCAGCACTTTAATTACAATACCAATTAGATAGTCATTTTCCTGTCTGTCAATAGTTCTTGCTTACAGCATTCTCAACTATTCAGGTTTTAAGTATCTCTACCAGTTATTGAATTTATGTTTAGAGTTCCTACCCAGCAAATGTGTTTTAAAGATCCATTTAGGATAGTTGAATACAGACGGATGCAACTATAAGAGCTCTACAAAAATATGCACTTGCAAATCTACCTTTAAGTATTTCTGCCATGGTATAAGGATTGTGAAAGTGAGAAATGGGATCAGATTCCTGATATACAGAAATTATGTGGACTAGAATGAAAACCAGAATGAGAATTTGACACAGGACAAAATAGAGGCTAGCTGTGAGGAGCTACCTGATATCATCAATTTCTGAGCCTATTTAGGGTCCTTAGATACAAATTAGGTCTCTGACTTTTCCCATTGCTGATTTCATTTTTTATTTTCTGTAATTTTCTTACTCCGCTACACTTTCTCATCTGCTTTCTAGCTTTCAAATATGTTTGCTCTACTATTATTTCCTATTCTCTTTGTTTTTGGATTATGCTAGTTTATTGTTTAAGGGATTATAATTTTGTGGGGCTTCCAGAGAGAGTAGAAGCATCTGTGTTTAATCTGTGTGTAATCTTCTAACCATGAACATCAACCCTTGATCTTTAGTACACTACGATTGTTCTTCCAATGAGTTTTAAATTTAGAACTTAAATTAAGGTTTAACTTGGTCCCCTATCTTCTAAACTGGCAAGAGCAAACACTTGTGAATTAATGCAACTGTTAAATAATTGTCAGAGCAATGACAATCATATTGTTAGTGGAAATGGCCCAATATCAAGGTCTGAACTAGGATTTCTAAGATAATTTAGACTTTGAACTAGGATGGCAAATAACTGTAACATTTCACGTGTATATAATTCAACATATTTGGCAAGTTTATATAAACACTGGAAGGAAGGAGTAAGTAAGCAAAACAAGCTTCTGATGAACAAATTTGATGCCACCAAGTCCATGGACAGTCTCATCCAGCTTACTCACAGACATACCCTTATGTGGGAGTCTCCTCTTATCCAAATCTACATTTATGATACAATCCAGGGATGCTTCAGCCAACTTTATACTTAGCATACTTGAACAGGTTTTTCTCAGTGTGGATAGTATGTTTTTTACCATTACACTATTTCCCAAAAAACTGTATGTGGTAAGGTTTCTCCTACTTGATTCACCCAGAGCCTGCAGAGTTCAGTTTGTCTCATTATTTCAGGCCCCTGGAAGATTTCAGGAATAATGTTAAGATGGGAGTACAGAGTCTACTAAGAGAAGGGAACATTAATAACATAAGTGACAGTGAACAATTTATTTTCATTTGGTTCTTCAGTGAATAAAAGATATTCCCCAGTAGAACTGCTTAATATCATTATAGCAACCAGTTAAAATGTGAATCAATGACTGAAAGATGTCTTTCTGCTTCTTTCTAAAACTGATGAGTACAAGAGCTGTTGTATTTATTAATATTCTCATGGGAAGTAGTTCCTACTCAGGGTAAGGAAGAAGTACAGACTAACAATGTACTTTCAAACTTTTTATTTGTTTATCAGCCTTAAAGGTTTTGTTATAACATTATCCTCTTTCCAAAACTCAGTTTAGCCCATTCCTCTCCTGCTGGCTGTTTTAATAGCTTCAGAAATATTCTTCTTGGTAAGCCTTTAAATCCTTTATCAGAGTTGGGCAGATCGTAGGGTTCAAATATCCACAGGGAGTAAGATCTAACTGAAAATTGGAGGCTGGCATGGCTCATTGTATATTGTTGGTGATGTTAGCTGTCTTTTGGGAACTGGCCAAAATCCTAAGCTTAGCCTCTTCTGACATCTGATCCCACATTAGACTAATTAAAAAAAAGCGATGAAGACTATGCTGTTAAGCCACACACACACACACACACACACACACACACACACACACACACACACAGCATATGTGTCTCCAACCATAAATGTGATCTCTAAGAAACAGGTATACCAGTAGTCAATGTGTTTACTTGAACTTAGTTTTAATTTTCTTGGCATTCTACAAGCTAACATATTTACTTTGCTCTTTGGATTAGAAAGTAGAAGTCCCTAGAACCAGAATTTGTACAGTTGATAGGAGGGAAAAATCCCTTAATTTTATTGGTGTTCATTCCTCAATATTATGAAGTGCAATTCCAGCTTACGGTGTTAAATATGGACAGTTGAAAATCATGTCACTTGGATGTGATTGATAGTACACAAGACTCTCTGCTCATATCTGGATTTTAAATGGTTTATACTCTGAGCCAACTTGTCCCAGAGTTTATTCTGTGGAATAGAACCCCACAAGATACCTTCAGAAATAGGTTCCCTGATAAAATGAGTTTGGGAAATGCTGCTCTATTCCTTTCTTGTATGTACTAAATGTACACTTCCATGTTAAAGGTCCAAAGAATTGCTTCAATAAAGAATTTTGTTTACATAGCTTAATCCCAGGCTATATTCTTCCTAGTTGACTTAGAGTCATTCTTCAACATAATACCTATTAACAAACAGGAAAAATAAGGTTTGAAAAAACATGTTGGGAAATGTTTCCCTAAATTGTCCAGTGGAAAACCAGATAAAGGACTATGTTGTATATTTCTAGAGAATGTTTTGGACAATGTTTTCATTCTTTATAAAGGCAAAAGTAAGTGTGTGTGTGTGTGTGTGTGTGTGTGTGTACACAAAAGCACACATGTGCATTTGAATATGTAGCATTTTTCCTTTCAGCTACAAAAAGGCATGAAAAACTGAACAACTCGTCTTCTGTGCCTGGCTGTCCCTTCCTACAATGACCTTAGGAAGCCTCTCTACTTCATAGTTTCAACTCTAAGCTGTTCTGGTGAATCCTAATCTGGTAAAACACTCTAGAATGGAAATCATTGCCCACATATTTGATTTCATATTAAAATGTAAATTATACATAGAGTATCACTTTTACACAGTTTGGTGCATTTCTCAAGATTCTCACTCCTAACTTCCTAGAAGATTAGTCATAAATTTTGACTGAATAAGAAAGCTACTGGCTCAGCTACTTCCTGCAGCAAGATAATAAACCCTTTGTACTGGAAACTTTTCCATATCAATGGTGGATTTAAAAAGTTCTGCATGTTTATCATTTTACCACATGTATTATTAATTCATAAGAAAACATGGAATTTATAGAGAAAAGTCAGATAATGTTTACATTAGGTTATATATGTTAGTATATCAGAATATAATAAGTTTAGACCAGGGTTTCTCAGCAGCAAAATTGACCTTTTTGGGCCAAGTAATTTAATTCTTTGTTGAGGTAAGGGGTCTGACCGACCTGTGCATAGTAGGGTCCCTGGTCTCACTGGCCTCTAGCCACTAGACTACTCTCTCAATTTCCCCCTTTGTGATAACCAAAAATGTCTCCCAATATTCTAAATGTCCCTAAGAGGGTAAAATCATTTACATTCCCACAGAAAAGAACTACTGGTTTAAACTATGTTACGAGTTGTAAAGTCAATGCATTGGCTTTCCAAGTATGACTTTAAATGTTTCTGCAACCCATGAATTCTCTGCAGTCTCAATTCCTCAGAATGTTCATAAAACGCCACAAGCATTATATACCACAAGCATTGTATATTAACCAAAAGAAGAAAAATGTGGTTTATCTTGGCCTAAAAGAGAATTTTGTCACATTGATCCTCATTTTTTTAAGTAGGGGCGGAGGGAGAGAAAATGGGAAAGAAGAGAGAGAGAGAGAATTTTATCTATGATATGCATTTGGATTTTTACTAAATAGATACTTAGATCCAAAATTTCTCCAAAAAATATAGTCATTGTTACTTTTTACTGCTCTAAACGAATGAGCTCTTAGATTACCTTCCTTTATACCATTTTCTTATGGACAAAAAAAAAATGTTAGAACTTCAAAATTTAAGTATATTTAAATAAGGCCTGAATTTCAAAACCCTGAATACATAGAATACCTAAATTAGGAACTTCAGATAAAGGTCTTGGTTTCTTACCCTGACTTATTATATAATACTTATGAAAATTACTCAGAAAGCTTGCTGATGATGTTTATTTAGAAGTTCTTAACCCAGAAGACCATTGAAGGATTACTGAAATATTTTATCCTTGCTACTAATAATGGCTTCCAATTACTAATATATTTCTTCTTCAGAAAAAAAAGAAAAAAAAGTAATTTTGTTTAAACAGACAGGAATAGAAAATTAAACATGAACTTTTTCTAGCCAAAAAGTTACTTTTGTTTGAAAGCTAGTATCCAAGTTATAAATTATTTTTCAAACATAACACTGTTTTTCAAAGTTTTAAAAGGACATCAGTGCCTTTCTAAAACACACTTATTAAAAAGTGTAGATTGTAGACCTTTTTGCTAAAGTTTACTGGAGGAATAGGGCCCTTCATTTCTTGACTTTCATTCATACAAAATTACTTGCCAAAAGAATTTTAATAAGAAGGAATTCTGTGATGTGGCCATTTGACAAAAGTTCGTCTAGTTAAAGTATTCATGATATTGACTACGTATGGTGGGCATATTTTTGGTTAGTTATTTTATTTGTTTGTGGGTAGATTTTAATATTCTAAGGATTCCTAATTTGGACAAAACTTTTATTTTCCTTATGGCAATATTTATAGACTTGTTTGTAACATAATGTAAATTTTCTCTTCCACTGGCAGGAAATCTAATTTTGGGGTTATTTGTGAGTGATGTCTTTGATTCCTGGCCCATCTTTATTCTAACAAATCCTTGAATAATTCTACCAAATTAATATTTCTTAAAGAGTAATTCAGATTATGTCTTCTCTCCACCAAGTTTTCTTTGTTGCTCCCTCACTTTTCAATATACCTCTTCTTTCTTTGCTTTGCTTCCACAAACTCTACAATGCTGGACAATTATATTGCTTTTCACACAATGCTGTTCTCCTGAACCTATTTTCTTATGATTCTTTCCCCTCAGGGTCCTCCATAGCACCCATTGCGCCAAGCTTTTAGTGAACTCTTCAGTTAAATGTCCTCCTGTCCCTCCTCTGAACCCCAGGTACTACATGTTCACAGTTTTATCTTACATTTCCTATTATAATTTTTTAGGATTTTGGTTTACCTACTTACTAGAAGCTAAGTCTTACCAAAGTGACTGTATGTGAACCATTATTATTCTTCATAACATGTACACTCTGAACTCTGTTCAAAAACATACATTGCTATATGTTGTCTAAATCTGTTTCCTACGAAGTCTGGTGCTCTAAGGCCATACCAACTTGTTTTTATACTTATTGTGCCTTTTTTTTCTTATGGTGGGTAAATATGTAAATGAATGGCTTTTATATTAATCAGAGACAGTAAAATCACCAAATAAGGGTATATTTGTAGCTCTGGCATAATTTCTAGAGGATTAGAGCAGTCACGAAAGGATTCGACTAAGTAAATAATACACAAGTACAAAAGTTACCTTTGTAAAGCTCATCTGAAATAAATGAAAAATGTGAAAAACAAATAAATGACATTAATGGTATTATACTCCATCCTCTCTCTTCTTTGTCCTCCTCTCTTTCTCTTCCTCCTCCTTCCTCCTTCCCTCTCTCCTTTCATCCTTGACAGACATCAATGAAAAGACTTTTTTAGTTTGCACAGGAGCAATAGCCAGGAATCCAACATATTTCTTTTTAATTTTAAGTCCAGAAATCTAAAACTTCTAATTAGTGATTTGGCTGCTGAGAACAAATATACCTATGAACATGTTACCAACTCAGATTTAAAAACAACAGTAATAACAGATTAATCTAAAAACATCTTCAGGGAGTTCTCATTTAGCTCAACCATTCTAGAATTTCAAGTTAAAACTCACTTGCAATATTTTAATTCATAGAATTGCTTTTATGCCGTTATCTCACCTTAATCCCTCTATCCCAGCCATCGAATTGAACTTTTGGTAAAAAGAGAAACAAGATAGGTTAAAGGTGGTTTCTTTTTTTAACAATCAGATAAGGCACTTCTGGGGTTTTTTATTTGTTTGTTTTTTGTTTTCTCTCTTTTATATTTTTGTCTCAATGTGGATGTAACACATTTTCAAAAGGTAATCCAAAATATAGTTCAAACTTAATCCTTGTTAATGCAATGGCTGTGTCTTATAATAATGTGCATGGTGCTATTATACAAATAGAAATTAGAAAACAACCTCACTTTACAGAATTAACTAAATGGTGCTAAACCGGTTACTCTGAAAGGTGCTCAGAGAACCACTGCTTTTATTTCCCTGCAAAATCTCCTTGGGGTGGGGGGAGATGTCTGGCGCCACAAAAGGAATTAGGCTTTGGTTTGAACAGAGACCTCAGGGCTATTAAGTTTATTTTAAGAATGTGTTGCCAGAGATCTAATAAATTTATATGTTGCTTCAGGCGGTGCATGCATGAAGTCTTGCTGCACCAAGTGTTTTGTTTTGTATTTATTCCTTTCCCCAAAGGCAGGAGAATGTGTATATTTACACATATACATATATTACATAATATATATAATTTATGTATATAAATTATAACTTCATATCATTTTAAACACAGTTTTTATGATTTTGTGCTTAAAAACAATATTTGAGATCATAATATATTAGATGGCAAGACTACTAGACTAGGAGTGAAAAACCCTGGGAATTTATTTCTCATTTGCAAATAGCTGCTTTATAATCTTATTTAAATCACAGCCTTTCTGAATCTTGGTAAAATGAGGCAGTGATAAAAGATGCAATCCAGGGTTTATTCTTTCTCTAAAATGCTTGGAGTTTATATTTGTCTCGTTCACCAACATAATTATTTCTTGAATTAATTTTGTGTTCTTGTTTAAAATACAGTATCACACTTCCATTTTCAGAAAAATAATTTCCTTAGTCACTCATATTACAGCATTAAAATGACTAAGTTAGCTTTTTAGACTGCACATGATCAGCTAGTAATGTGCATGTTGTAAATGAGAGTTCACCTTGCAATTATATGTTTGCTTTGTTCTTTGTCCTCCGTAGATGTACACCTGATTTCCTTATTCTAGGTGTGCATACCAACAGTGAAGTTTTTCATTCCACTGGGTTTAAACTTCTAATTAGGAAAGCTAATACTGCACAAGTAAATTGATTTGATTAAGGAAATATTCTTAAGCCCTAAGTTAGGAGATGTAAACACATGAGTCTCCCCTTTTTCATTCTTTTGGTTACAGGCTGAAAAATAAGCACATTTCTTTTCTTTCTTTTCTTTTAATGGATGGGTTTGGAGGAAGGGGCCATACTTAGAGAAATGTGGAGGATCCCTGCAGGCTCAGACTTGCCGACTCTGACCCAGCTGTGGCCTGATGGAGCACATCATTCTGCCTGGAAGAAGCATTTTTCTATTATCTTCCCTGATTTTTAACTATGGCCCCAAATTCATTTATAAAGCAAGAGAATCTTACCATTAGCTTGTGTTAACTTTTCTATGATTTACTAGCAGGCTACATTTGAATCCTAGATCTATCGCATACTTAAGGATTTAAAGTGAGTAATTTAGCCTGACAGTGATCCATAGAATATGAAAAAGTCTAACACACAGAGTTATTGTGAGATGCATTAAGATAATGTACATGTTATCAAAATCACCCTGACCATGGCCCCCAGGTGTCCAGCCCTCCTCTCCAAGCAGTTCAGGGTCCTCAAGGCTAAGCTGACATTCAGCCAATTTATACCTATACTCTAGTAAGTTCCAGTTGTTTTCGGTCAGGGACTCTTATTATTAGTCATTGACAATATCGTTTCAATTCTGGTTAGTCAAAGACCATGCTTCCACCCAAGGGTAAGTTTCTCCACAATAATCCCAGTCCTACAGTATCACCACAGCTCTGCCAGGAATCCTAGTCACTATATCCAGCTTGATAAATCTTATGTCTTAAAGGCTTAGTGATTAAAGAAGCAGACATACAAAGGTAGAGGGTAGAAAAAGCAAGAAAGTCGCAATGCTATTACCTGGGCAAAATCAGCTTGAATCAGAAAAAACTTTATGAAAAAACTGAAATGAAGTTTGTGTGTGATTACATGATTGTATATCAACCTCTGGTATAGTAGATGAATAGGAATGCAAGTCTTTGGAATCTCATGTACAAATACCCATTGCATACCATTCGTGGGCGTGTATGTCATCAGAACATTTCCCTAAGGAGCAAAACCACATGCAGTAAAGTGGGTGGTCATGCTCTTCTTGGCTTCTCAGGTGAATAGTGGTGTATTTGCCAGCTCCATCCCCCACCCACCACCCCCCAAATCATCTGGTAACTTTTTATCTTTAGAGCCTACAGAAGAAAATAGAGTATTATGTGAACTTGAGCTCGATTCCATTACCAAGATATCATAGCCCCATTTATGCTTTTGGTTATGGAGGATGTGCCTTTCCTGAGAACAGCATAAAAGACCACCACAAGTTTGTATACATACAAAATCGTATGTACTGAATAAAGGTCAGTTTGTGCTGTGCCTTTTCTCTCCATCACTGGGTCTTTATCACACTTCTTCTCTTTCAATACATTTCTATATATATTCTCTGTATTTCTTTGTGGATCTGACACTTTGTTCTGTGCCGCCTCTTTTTCAGAATGTGTATGGCAGTTGTAATGATGGGGGTGGATGTGTACAAAACGGAGGTAGAAAATGATATATTAATTATCAAAAGTTGTATTGCCAGTAGGTTTTCAATAGCTTAATATTAAACTAAAACAATCATTGGAATTAGTAAGTAGTCTACAAAATTATAAAATCTACTGACAATTTTCTGGGTCTATTTCCTTGTTATTTAGGAGCTCTATCAGTCTTACTAAGGCACAGCTTGCTGCCTTAGGTCAAGATAAAAAAGAAATAAACATTTAGTAAATGTCCTGGGCTCCTACCAAATTGAACTGCTTAAAGTTCCTTTTCTACTGGATTTCTTGTCTCTATTCTTACTGAATCTTCCAGAAACACCTTCCCCCATCTCTCTGGATGTCCGAATACCACTCGGTACTTAATGCCCAGTTGAAACACTGTCTCTTCCAATGTGTCTTTGATCCCCTCAGATTAAGATAATCCCTCACTCTTGTGAACACCCATAGCTCACTATCAGTGCCTCTCTAGAAGCATTTGTCAATCTCTAGTTTATACACATTATCTATGTACTTGTGCCATCTCCCATAGTTGAATGCCAACTTCTGGAGGCAGAAGAAAATATGTTTAAAAGCCAAGTTGGCTTCAGTTTGGCACTGGGTGGTTTTCAATAAACTGTAAAATCCACCTGACTTTAAGAGCCAGAAGACAGGATATCAGGAGCTCTCAGAGATTCTCATATGGAAGAGTCTAGGGTAATGCAAAGTTTAAAAGATCATCGTAGCACAGAAGTAGCAAGAAAATAAATCCTTTATTTTAACTTTAATTTTTGTATTTTGTTTAATTAGTAACATTGATGTCGATGATAGATGCATGGTCACTAACTACTGTCCTTGTCTTCTAAGAGAACAAGACTGCTTAAAAATCAAATTATTTAATTTTCCCAATAAATTAGATAATGTTGTTATATTAATCTTTTTAATATAAATATTTATTTCTGTTGCTGATTTAAAAGATGACATACATCTTTTAATATATCTGTATATTTGATTTCCAGTTTAGCTTCTAGGCTAACTTTTTTATGGGCAAATGGTTTTTAGCAATCTAGAAAATCTTAGCAAGCTAGAAAAATATTACCAATAGAATTATGTTCTATTGATAACCACCCTTACTTAAAGAAAAAAATTGTCAAAAATTTTTGAAAAAAAATTGTCACACCTAAATGGATACCCAGAAATTACCCTTTAACAAGCACAAGTCAAAGTTGCAACACAATTTTCATAGTGAAGAACTATTATACTCTGTCTTCAGAAAAATCAGGCAGCCCTATGTTTAGGGAGAGCTAATTGAAGGTTGTAATTGTTACAAATAAATAAATAAATAAATAAATAAATAAAATCTGTTGCATTCCCATTGAAAAAGAAAATGAAGAAGCCTAAATCCCAGCTGGAAATGTTCAAAAGAGGTATTTTCATTAAAAACTTAATGGCTTTAGTTGTCAGGGACAAAGTATTTGGGAGTGTGGTCATCAGTTGTCAGACACCTGTTGGATGGATTTATGACACAAGTTACAGACTTTAATTTGCAGTGAAATGTTGAAACTTGATCCTTGTACATCACAGATAACAGAATCTACTTTAGAAAGGCAAAGAATCATAAAGTAAAAATCTCTGTTTTTTTATAAGCTGTTTAACTTCACCTAAAATTTCATATCTAGTAAGCTGTAGCTGTTGTTATTTAAAATATAAACATGTATTATGGCTATATATTGAGGTTTTAGAGGAATTTGCGTGGTTATGTAATAAATGAATAAATAATGTATCTTTCCATTCAATTGTTCAAGGTCAATTTTAATAAATTTCAATAACCTACAGCTTAGTTCCTCAAACCCCCATATCAGTCTTGAATAATAAGTAGTACCTACAGATTTATAAATTTTGAAACATAAAAAGATTTATTTGTATATAAATCAGAAGTTATATAGCATTTAATTCTATGCAGAGTTAAACTTTATATACTTAACTTCATATTCTCTAACAAAAAATTCTCTACTTAAAAATCCCTGGTTGAGAGTGAATGCTGAACATATAAAACAATTACCCTAGAGCAGGTTACTAAATCACAAAGCAAAGTTTCTTGGCATTGTTTTTGAATTTTATTTAAAATAAAACCTCAAAGTGGCTGACATATGAAATCTTGGCAAACTTATTTAGTGGTGTGCCAGTCAAAATCTCTGATTAAGCATTAATCTGGCACACTCATCCTTCCAGAAAATAAGCACCAACAAGAAAATAAGTTTTTTTAAAATCTGTAAGTAATGATGAAATTAGCTGTCCCTAAAACCATCCATACTACTTCATAACAGAACAGAAGGGTTAAATAGAATTTTAGTTGCCAATAATCCCTTGTAGTGCCACTTGGATAACACAAATTCCAGCAGTTCACATTTACAGGTAGTCACTTAAAATCTTTATATAGTATCCAAGAATAGAAATATGCAAGACATTTAGAAAAGGTGTCATTAAAAAATAAATCATATTTAGAAAAAAAGACTCAGTATCAAGTTATGTTACATTTATATGGGACATTTATATCACCAGAAAAATGAAGCACTACTGAATTTCTTTCAACTAAGACATTAGAATGTCTAATTCACCTAATAGACATTTTTCTAAAAGTAAGCCTACACTCCTGGATCATGTGTTACAATAGGGGGAGACAAAGTGAACAAACAAAAAAAGTAAACATGTATAAGATATGAGGTTGTGGAAAGCACTGTAGAGAATAGTTAATTAGTATAAAGGACTAGAGAGGACTGGGGTTTGCATTGGGGCTTGCTGTTTCATATAGAGTGTCATGGAAAGGAGGTTTTATTGACTTAGTATTCTTAAAACATGTAATATCTAGAAGAAAGGTGATAATTTCTGTGATATTTCAGGAAAGGATTAGAATCAAATCTTAAAATTAGCTAAAAAGTGCCAAAATTCAGAGAAATAGAGAAACTATATACTTAGTGATCTCTTACTCTTGGACATAGGGGAAAATAAATAGAAATAAAGTACACAGAACCGTAAAATAAAATTAATTTGTTGAACACGAGTTGCTGCATAGGTCTGAAGTCATTAGACACAAGTCAAAAAACCTGTAGTATGTGCTTTGCGTAAGCTGAAAACTGTTACGCAAAAGGTAAAAAACAAGCAGAAGTTACTAAGTAGCCATTTTACTAAAATTCATATTATTCCATAGGTTTCTTCAAAGAATAAGTCTTTAGTCCTCATTGTGTCCCAGGCATTGCATGGGACTTGGAGACTGGAAAGACGAATTTGACCAGTGCGTGCCCTGGGGTACTCAGGCAGTTAGAAGCAGACACAGGTATTTAAATAAAGAAAGAATTAATCCTATAATCAGGGATATAGAAGTACACTCAACAATAAACTAGAAAACCAATTTTTCCTTCAGAATGTCATTTGTACTGGGTGTTCTCTTTAATCTTTAGTACGTATCAATTGATAACTCAAAATTGCTGCAATTTTTATTTTTAAAAATTTCTAGCAAAGATGAATATATTTTTCCTGTTTTTTTCACTCACTGTTTCCCTTTGTGCAGATTTGTTGTCCGCCAAACGGACAAAGCTTCATGGTTCCCTGGTCTCGTTTCTTTTTCTCTAATGTAGTTCTCTCTACGTGAACTCAGAAGAGAAGAAACTGGAATTAAAATTGGGCTTCTTGCTGTGTTTATTATATGCGCTCTTCCACCCTTTACAGAAAGACTTAAAAGAAATTACTGATGCTTTTGTTTATAAACCTCACCGTCCTCTGAAGTAATTGGTGTAGATCAAAGGATGTAGAGGCATATGTGCAGAGTGATCTGCTGATAAACATTTCTCCTTTCATTCACCCAACACAGAGCTTTCACATAAGAGATCGCACGCAAGGTTTATTTCCTCTTGTTAGGCAGCCGGCTCCATTTTGGTAGAAAGGTGGGAGGAGAAAGCTTATCTTCATAGCAGAACGTAATCAATGAAAAGAGCTGTTTGTTTGCTCTAAGGAATGAAGTGGAATATAGTGGGCAAGGGAGGTAGGGAAGGAATATTTGTTTGTTTGTTTGTTTGTTTGTTTGTTTCTTAAATGATTATATTTAAAGCCTTCGACCCAATTGTGAACAAGTGAACCAGAAAAAGTTATTCGTGAAGTCTTGTCTGCGTTTTTAGCATCACAAATGAGCGTTGCAGCCTTCTTTATAGAAAAACCTGCTCTCTAGCGTCACCTTGTGGAAAGTAAGTCATCCTGCAACTTGGATATTGATTCTATGATTAAACTAAATTGCTTTTGGTAGTTGTGCATTCCTTCCCCCTTGTCAACTTACCCTCCTAAAGATCAAGAAATTTTGTGAAGAATTATGTCAGCTATTGTATTTCTGTACAACAATCACTGGACAGTAAGCTGTATCTCCATTATTTAACCTAAAGTTGTGTATCAAACCAAGTACCTTTAGTGATTCTTAATGTTGCATCATTAAAGTAGTCTGTGGAATTTTTAAGGTCATTCATTCAAGAAAGCATAAATTTGGTGCTTTAAATTTTTGTTTTCCAGGTGGAAACAAGTTAACCAAGCAGCATTTTCATCTGAACTGGGCATGGATCTCCTTTGAAAAGGAATATTACCTAATCAACGAGGACTCCAAATTTCTGGATGTCGTTCTTAAACGTAGAGGTTACTTAGGAGAGACTTCATTTATAAGTAAGTTTAATTTCCACATCTGTCTTAAAATCCCATTTTCCTAGCAAAAGTTCAAAATTTTATAATAATTAAAATGTTTAGTTTACTACTTTAGTTTTAAAGGTTAGAGAGATGTTAATATTTAAATGCACTTTATGTGCTAAAGAAAAGTTAAAAATTTTATGTGAAGGCATATTGTTAGAAACAAAAGGCTCTAAAAATAGGAAATGTGTAACCAAAATATATGCCTCTTCAAACCTACAAATGATCTTTCTGATATAAAATAACTTTATAAAAATGGCAATAATCATCCATAGGTTAAAAATTTTTTAATGTACTACATCTTAGAATATGTTTAGGCTATCATAGAATTTATCCATAAGATCAAAGTCTGCAGAAATATCAATATAAACATATGTGAAAGCTACTTTAATAATAAGTAAACAAAAAACCATTCATTAACCTATTAGGCATTGAAGTGTAATTTACTATTTGTTGCATTTGAATGGTCTGGTAGGTCAATAAAAGTTTCAAGAACCCCGACACTACATACGCGCACTGCTGTGTGCTGGTGAAAGGTATGTGCTGTGACTTTTTTTTGAAACCAATAAAGTGTTAAACACTAATCATTTTCTGCTGCTTCACCCTTTTAAATAAAACTGAGAATCAAAAGCAAATGAATAAAATCTTTTTACAACTCCAGTTCAAGCTCACATTCAATTTCATGTGAGCATAAACAGATATTTTACTAATAGGTATACTAGTAATTCTAAGTAGCAATATAGTTGGCGCAAAATATTTGGCTTATTGAGGAAAAATGGTAGCATCCCAAGCAATTATGCTATTTTTGGTATCATATGTTTTACAGACATCTAGACTGATATAATTTTCATGGGATAAGAGCTTTCATTGAGTGAAAGTATCAACTAAGGTAGGAATCTAGAAAAATGTTGGCAAAATAAAAAGATAACTGTGTTTGTCCTCAAAGTGATTATTTGAAATTTTACCGGTCTTTGAAATTCAAATGCTTTAAACAGTAGTATTCTATCAACACACACAGACATGAGCACACACACATATACATCTCACACACCATACTTTTGCCATAGCCACACTCTCACCTGCCCCCCATGATTTCCCCTGCTGTTTGGATGCTGGATATCAATTATACCTTAATTTAAAAAATACTTTGTTTTTTAATTTTAGAAGAGAGATTTTCACACTATGTTCTGCTGATCTTTTAAGGTTACTCTGACTCTAAGTGAGGCCGGTCCATCCGCAGATCCAACACAAAGCAGGGACAGCTCTACTTCCATCTTCTTTATTTGAATGTGCCTCTTTGTAGGCTGTCATTTACACTCTCTTTGTTTAATCCTAGAGCATAATGAATGCTTTATTGCTCTCTCTTTTAGAAGCATGCTCTCGCTGCATACAAATACATGCTCTGCAGATCAGAAATATGATCCTGTCTTACTTATTGTCAGTAAGAAATTAGCCTTAATTGTGCTTTGTGCTTAAAAATAAGTCATAAGGAAATGAATAACTAAAAAACAGAGCACCTTAGTAATTAATTCTTAAGGATGCTTTCATCTATCTGCATTTTACATTAATTTCCCCTCCTAATGAGTATATTTAATTACTCACTCACAAATAGCCCATTGATAGTAATGAGGAAAAGTTAATAGTTGCAAAATTTTTTAAACTAGTGTTTCAAATTTTTCTCTCCATTGTCTTTTTAAAAGCCAGATGCTAAAATGTCAAACAAGAGGTTTTTATTCTTATGAAGTTATTTTTTCAATGAACTATTATTTCCTACATGTGGAGATCAGCACCAGCAATTCTATAAAGGTCCTATAGCTAGCTCAGCTTAGTTAATCTACATGTTACTTAGTAACCTGGGGAGTTAGAAATTTGGAAAGACTTCTGTATGTGACTCACATGCATCAATCATGGAAGATAGTAATAGAATCCATGCTAGGACTGGGAATAGAAATCAGATTAAAGTGAAGGGTAGCCTCGTGGGAATTCTACAATGAATATATTTTGTTCTACAACCTCCACTTTTATTTATGGACTTTTAGAATTAGGTAGTTTGCATTATAGCTAAAAGCAGAATATTATTTTCCTTCAGAAATACAGTTAGTAAATCATAAAATTACATTGTATTTTCTCAGAGATGATTATTCACTTTATAACCATTACAACCCATTAGTAAATTAAATATATATTTGCATTTCACAAAAGTATTGGAATTTCAAAGATCTTATTGCTACCTGTTAATAAATGCAAGATATTTTATTAAGCACATTAAATACTCTATATCTTTACTACTTATAACAATCCTTTATTCACTAACTCAACAAATATTTTCTTGAATGCTTATTAAATGCCAGACACCTTGTTAGGTTACAGACAATGAAGTGATAATAATGATAACTAACATTTATTGGATTCTTATTATGTGCCAGACCTAGTTCTCAATAACTTGCAACATTAATCTCATGAGAAGAGTGTCATTATATCTTTCATTACACAAGTAAGGAAATAAAAAGATTTTCATCTGCCAAAAGTTACACAGTTAGTAAGAGAGAGAGCTGAGATTTGGCTCCAGGGCTGACTCTCTCAACTACCAGACCATTTTGCTCCTTATATTGTCTACAACTGAGGAAGTTAATAATTTACCTATGATACCATAGCCACTATGTGGCCAAAGTAGGATATAAAACTTAATCTCTCATTCCAAAAGAACCTTGTGTAACCTATATGCAGTTTTTCCATGTCAGAGAAAAAGACTAAAATCGTAATGTCATAAGTGACAAAGGTAAATCAAAGTAATATGTTTTGTTTAATGATTAATTTTCTTTGGGGAAAAAAAGAATCATACTTTTAAGCCCAACTTGTAAGCTTTTTGATTTTTAGAGTTCTTTTTGCCCCATCTAATAATATTATTTATAATATGTATGGTTTACCAGCTGAATGCATCTCTAATTAAGAACATTTTTTTTAACAATTAGTATGCTTGACCATATCATCTACCAGGTTAAGATGAAAGTGTGGACTGATACGTTTCCTTCACAGTCTATACATCATTCTTTCATCTTTTATTAAAATGGGGTATCTATTTTATGTAGGACCTCATGGAGATGTGAAATATTTAGTATGTGTCTACTCACCCTGGGAATCTTGCTAAAATGTTGATTCTGATTCAGTAGGTCTTAGATAGGGCTGACACTGCATTTCTAACAAGCTCCCAGGTGTTGCTCACACTGCTGTTCCACTGGCCACACTTTAAATAACAAAGCAGAGTAGCACTTCACTCAGAATAGATACTATATATTAATTGTAAAAAGGAATCTTTATTTTTAACCCAAAGCAAAATTAATATTCCACCTTAGAGATTCTAAGACAAATGATAGAGCAGTATCATGAACTACTCAACACCTACAACAGAACACTTTGATTGTAGGACCTGTACCCAATTATCCATTTCTTGGAATCAAAGCAGGATCTACTTTGCACTGCAGGATGAAGTGACACACAAAAAGTTAATACAGAACACTTTAATAATCCAATTGAAGATGAAACTAAGAAAATGATATTGTTTCCATGAAGGTATTGGCACAAGAGATGGGACTGCAGAAAAAGACAAAGACTTTAAGGGCAAAGCACAGAAACAAGTACAGTTCAACCCAGGCCAGACCAGGGCTACATGGAGAGTGCACATCATGAGTGATGGGGAGCATGAGCAGTCTGAGACCTTCCAAGTGATTCTCTCAGAGCCCGTGCTGGCTGCCCTGGAATTTCCCACAGTGACTTCAGTGGAGATTGTTGACCCAGGAGATGGTAAGAGCAATCATCAACTTGTGTTGCTGCTGTTGGTTGGGTTTTTATGACAAAATGCCTTATAAAGGAAGTTTTAAATTCAATATTTGGCCTTTCTATAAAGAGAAATTTTTAGATTAATGGTTCAATATTCTCAGTATGTTGATAGAAAAGGGAACCCAAAAATTAATGAAGAGAAGCTATATATTTTTAGGTAAATGAACTATAAATAAGCATAGGATTATCACATGTTCTTTCTCTTATTATAATTTTATCCTTTAGAACCAATATTGTTCATCTCATTTTTCTTAAATTCATTACTTTTTAAAATTTTTTAACTGTCTTTTAAAATGCCCTTTAAACAAATAGTTTAAGAATTAGACCATTTGAGGAGTGATTTGTTCCCTATATTAGACTTAATTATTCAAGTTTCCTTCATATATTCACTAGTCAAAAATGCAGTTGGCCATATGTTTTCAAATTTGTTACATAATACTCACCCAACCCACCACTACTCCTTGGTGAATACTATTTGAAGCATTGCTCTTAATTTCTATTAGATTACGTTTTCTTGTCAATGTACACCCCAGGCTGATATTCGTAAAAGTAAACCTCACTGCTTTTGTGTGTAATTTGACCTTTTCTTCCCCCTGCCACACTTCCACAACCCTGGTTAGTCTCAATGCAGTCAGGGAAAAAAAAAAAGTTGAATGGCTTTTTGAAAGATGGTATTTATGAAAAACTTGAAAAGACTCTTCTAAAGCTGAAATCCTGTCAGAAGCCAGACATGACTTTCTTTTAAACTGCCATCTTACTTTACTTTGTCAGTCAGAAAATTCTTAAATGTTCTGTGAAGATACAATCTACTAAGTACATATGTGGAAATTTCTAGGTTAAAAGACTGAGCATAATTAAAGAAAGAGGATAAGAGAATTGAAGATCTGTATCTGTTTATTTAACTAACATCTCTGCTTTTAGTTCAATATGAAGTTCAATTATGTTTATAATTTCCATTAAGAAGCACTTAGCATTTAATTATATTTAGTTTTATCTGCGTTAACTAGGAATAAATAATTAAATTTTCTTCTAGTCCTGAGTTTTAGATTAGTGTTAGCATAGTAAACCTTCTCTCTTTGAACAAGCCTGTGACAGCTTTAATACATGTAAACTGGCCTGTTTGTTTAAAGTCATTTCTTGATATTTTATTTGCCAATTGCCATACTTTACTACAAGGAACAAGACACTTAAACTCATTTGTGCCTTCCTATTTATAAGTCCAGAGTAATATCCTATGCTCTATACCCATAAAAGGTCTAAAAAGTAGGATATTAAAAACAAAATATATATTCTAAACATGCGCGCGCGCACGCACGCACACACACACACACACACTCTTATAATCCATAGACTTGCAGGCTACCAAGTAAAACTTTTCTAATTTTGTTTCATGTTATGATCATCTAAGTTGTCTTAGAATTTTCTAGTTGAAGTTCAGCCCTCTTCATTCCAGGCCATGATCATCTCTATAATAACTGACAAGTGTTCTTTAATGCCTGCTCTGTTTCACATCTTGTTGAACACCACTGGTCTCGAAATTACAAGACCTGGGTTTGATTTCCTACTCTACCATTTCTAGTTGTATGGCCTTAACCAAATCAAAGAGCTTTTATTAAGATTTAGTTTCCTAATTAAAAATTAGAAAAATTAATTATTCTCATGTTGCAGCATTCTTATAAAGGATGTAAATAAATGATTGCAATAGAATGTGATGTGGTACAACAAAATATGAACAAAGTGCTATGGGAGCAAGAAGTTGGAATAATCAACTCTGCATTATTTTAGAATGGGAACTGCTTTTACTTATTCGACAGTTAATATAAAGACATACAAGTATGTACTTTCCCAATGCTTTACCATACAAGTATATACTTTCCCAATGCTTTACTTACCATTATTATTATTAGCATAATAATAATAACTGACATTCATTGAGCACAAACTATGTGCCAGACAGTGTGCTAAACACATTAAATATATTCTTTCATTCAACCTTTTTTGCCTCACTACCATATAAGTATATGTACCATTTTAGGCATTTTACTTGATGTTTATAGGATGCTCTCAATTTCATGTGTGACAAGTTTTAGAACATTGGTTCCCAATTTTATGACAAAAAACTTAACATAAACTCTCTATACATACACACAAACATATACATACAGGCATATGTCCAGGATTCTCACATGTTCATAATTATACTCTTAGAATATTCTCTATCCACTTATATTTTTAAAATTACATAGTTGTGAGTTAAGTAAAGATTTTAAATGACTATATTTTATTCGATACATAAGTATCTATATTCACTGCAAAAATAATAATACATTTATGTGCTTATTTATTTAGTCTGAGGCAATACTCAGTACCTATTTGAATGCTCTATAATACCTCTCATGTCTCCAGATTCTTGTGACTCTCTGATTGGGAATCATGACTCTATCATCAATAGCATTGACCCCTCTTTAATGAGTGAGCTCAGTCATCATGTTTTCCACATCATTTGTGCAATAGCACAGCCTACCTCAATAGGCAGACACTAACAAAAGCCTGGTGCAAGTGTACCCAATCCTTGTCCTTGACTGTCCCGGGGGATTGTGAATTGAACGGAACTAAATCCCCTGAACAGCCACATGCAGCTCTTGCAGCTATCCTGCTATCTGCTGCTGCCAACCAAGGAGAGGCCATCCAAGCACAAGCTAAATGTCAGAAAGGGCTGGGAAGCCCACATTTTAGTCTGGAACAGATATATTTTGTTGCATGGAGGACTGAGAAGGGGCTTTTCCTACTACTCAACAAAATGCTGTGGGGTCACAGAAGGAATGCACCATTCTGCCATGATTATGGATATTAATAACTTCCTAGACAAAAGGGCTCAGTCATTTATTCAATATAAAAATAAATTCAATTTCCTCATAAATTAAAGCCTATGGTACAGAGAGAAAACCTAGAATAAGAAGAGAACGGACTGCTTAGTGGAGATGTTAACTTTCTTTGTCACCTCCCATGCCTTAGGATGTTTGTGGCTCCTGGGTGAACATCCAGGTATAACATTTACATAAGCCATAGAAAGAGTATTAAAACAGTTATCTTATATATCTTCAGTAATCATTAACAGTTAGATTGTATAGAAAAACCTAAAGAACAAGTATAACAATTATGGCTAATATCATTAGCAGACAGGTAAAGACAGTCAAAATGGCCTCTGAGTTTAACATCAGTCTGTAGGTATACAGCCCTTGTTGATGTCTTGGGATAGCTGTCTACCTGATTTTAGTGGCTTCTCATCCTAGAGGAGTTCTTAATGCCCATTTTAGGCAGCGGCGAGTGAGTGTCAAAGATGAGGAAGGTGTGCATTCGTTGCTGAATGCCTTTTTTAGATAAGAAATATGAATCCATTAGTTAAACCCTTTAAGTGTAACTGCACTTGGATTAGTCAGTAACATCTGATAAAGTCCCTTCCACAGAGGTTGGAGAGAGTGACTTCTATTTTATGTCAGTTCCAATAAACAAAATCTCCAGATAGTAGTCAATGACTTTTAAAATCTTTATCTCCTGAGAGCTCACTGTGAAAAGAAGCAGTAACCTATTCTACATTTTCTTAATGTCTCCTTTCATTCATATCAGCTTATGAGTTTTTCCATCTAATTTAATTTCAGCTTAAATATACTATGATACATGAAGAAATGCAAAAAAAAAAATGGTTTTCCAGGGTTTTCATTGTCCTGACTATTCATTTAATTTACAGCTTTTGTTTACCCACACAACACATACACTAGAAGTTTTTGTAACTTATTACAATGTTTCCCGTGAAATTTACATGAAAAAAATATTTCGAGGTATTCCAAGAACCCATCTGAAACCACAAATTTATTCCTACATATATTGAGATTTTGATCCTTTAAGCCTCAATTTCTAATAAAAACTAAGAAGTAAGAAATTAACATTCTTTAGCTTGGACATTTTATAACCTCTAGAAACATTTTTCATAGACATCAAAGTCAATTATTAACATGGATTTATTTTTGTAAAACCTGGGTAAAATATAATATTATGTTTAATATCAATAACTTGAAAGACATGTCTGTTCTACTTAAACCAACAAACTTAAACAGACTTTTATTTACTAAGGATTAATTTTAGAACACATGAACTTGAAAAGCATTTGAATTAGTTTCTATACTTCTGAGAATGTTAGAATATCCAATCCTTACAAGTGCTAACCTTTAAATTAATGTTAACAATACCATCTGGAGGTAGAAACTTATCTCTCGCATTTACAGCATACGTATATAGACATACACAGACAGACACAAACAAGAGATTGTTTAACTATGAGAAGAATTCACTAGTTTATAAAAGATTGGTATATCCAAATTTCGTTTGAGAGCATTTACATTTAATATCTGTCCTTGACAAGTCAAATGTTAAATGACCTTCTCTTTTTAAAATAAGGACAGTTTTTAATTCCTTGAAGAATTGGGTTGACACCTAAATGGCATCATAGGTTGATCCATTTATCTAAATCCTCTTTTTTAAGCTTCGAGAGACCAAGTAAATATGTTTTCCGTTCCTTCGGCCTAATTTTATAGCAGGCTTTTTCTAATTGTCCAAGCAAAATATTATTTTAGAAGTATCAAAGGATCCTCATCATGACATGATTTCCTATGTTAATTTTAGTTTTTCATTTTAAATATGCAGAGTCTGAAAATACTTTTAGGAAAAACCCTAAAAGCCCTTACATGCATGTCTCCAGATGAACCAAATGTGATGGATATCCCCATAGGACTGCTTCATACCATGGAGGAAATTTTTCTTCAGTCAGCCTCATAAAGATTCTCAGTCACACAAAAGTACTTGAGATTCAGGTTAAGGAAACAAGTGCCCTTCCTCTTTGGAGCTAAAGAGAGTTCAGTTTCTCATTTAACCAGCAAAGATTTTGTTCAGACTCAGTAGGCAATCCAATAAAAAGCAGAAATTAAAAGTGGCAACACATTTTCCCCTCCTTTCCCTAAGTTATCTCAACATTTATCCACCTCAAGGATTTTCTAGGAGCAGCTCAAATAAAGTCAGGACCTGCCCCTTGAAGCAAGGTGGTCTGGGATTCTGAGATAAAACTTACCCAAGTTTGCCCAATATGAAGCAGAAAACTGGTGGGATATAATGGGCCCCTGCTGGTACCTAGCAATGGGTCCCAGGTCTTCGGGGTGGTCCCAGGTAGACTTCTTCAGAATCCTGCCACCTACATCAAATAAGACATGTATAAACTTGTAGAGAATTTTTATAAGTATTCATTTGAGCCAAAGTAACAACAATGCCAGGAAGCAAGATCTCAAATTCTGCAAGGAATGACAGTTTTGAAGTTTCTTCTACACATTTGGAATTAAGAAGGGAATACAGGAAAGATTACGTGAAGGTGGGGGAAAGCAAGATGGGGATTGGATCACATACAGTTAAGACTATGTACTCTCTTGAGGGTGGTTAGGTTTCTGAGGGGTCTGAAAAAGAGGCATTTACAGGTATGTTAGTTAACCCAGATGCACAAAAACAATGGACAGGGCTTGCTGAAGGCAAAGATAAAACTTTTATTAAAGAAGTTATATGCCTGGGATATGACTATTCAACCTACTAGGACCTGTCCAGTTAGGAATTTATGATCGGATCTGCCTGTGAGGTTACTTTTGGTTAGATTTATTAAGTGCCCCTTTTTCATCTACACCGAGAAGTCTTTGTTGGTTATTCCGCAGGCCAAGGATCATAGTGAGTACTCATATATAATAACATTAGTATTATAATGACTATCTATTAGGAGCTTTACAATCTTATCTCATTTAAGCTTTATGTTTACAAGTATGCAATTTATATATCAATTTACAAATGAGATCTCTGAGATTCACAGAATTTACTTCTCTAAAGTTCCCCAGCTGATAGGTGCCAAAGCCAAATCATAATTAAATCGTATATTTTGCCACATCAACTTTATTTACCTATTTTTGTATCTATAGAAATAAAAAAAAACAAGAACAACAAAGTAATGTCTTCTCTTTTTATTCTATTATCTTTTATCTTTATATATCACCCCCGAACATGTTAGATAGGTGAATAAAACCAAGCATTCTAGGAAAATAATCAAGACCAATTCAGCCCTTGCATAATGTATCTGTATGTTCAATAAATGTTTATTGGGAATCTGCTATATGCCAGGAATTCTGCTAAGAGCTATGAATATAAGTGCTAGAAGATAGAAGGAACACTAAGCATGAAGGGTCAGATAAGTAGACGATTACCTTGCACTAAATTGTGACAACTAGCAATACAGAGTGAAATATGCTTGATAAGGGGGAAATCCATACTCATGGAGAAGTATCTAACCTAGCATAAAGATCCTTTTCTTCCTGTATATTAGTTTCCTCAATCGTCAGAAATTATATCATCTCTCCTCAGTCTTAGGAGCATATAGATATTAATTAATATTAAACATTATTATTCTTTTTATAAGTAAAATGTATGAGATAAAACTTCTTATTTGATATAAAAGTCCCATTGCTTTTTTACTTTGTGTAATTTCTAATCAGAGTAAATTGAGTTTTATGTACATTCCTAGGAGAACACAACCTCAGCTATAGGTGTTTGAGTAATGATACCTAGTATAGATATCTAAAACCTGAAAATATTTTGTGCAATTGTTTAGTTTATACAGTTGAAGTATCTTGCAAACTTCTGATTAAAACAGGCTCATTCTGATAGTTTTATGATACCAAAATATAGGTATGAACTAGTATATTAAATATTTGATCTCCGTAGTCATTTTTGGTGGGGCCAGATTAGGTTAATACTATATAATATTTGGTATAGATTAAATATAGTATTCTAGAGGAAAGTAGGACTTACATCTCAAGAACCCTAACTTTATTTGATACAAATTAAAGAAAGACTTTTATGTTCTGAGTGAACCAAACCCTAAAGATCCTACCAAAATACTATTGGCACTTATAAATGAATTCAGTAAAGTAGCAGGATACAAAGTTCATATTCAGAAGTTGGTTGCATTTTTATACACCAATGAGGAACTATCAGAAAGAGAAATTAAGAAAACAATTCCATTTACAATTGCATCAAAAACAATAAAATACTTAGGAATTGATTTAACCAGGAAAGTAAAAGACCTGTACTCAGAAAATATGAGTCACTTAATAAAGAAATCGAAGAAGATACAAATAAATGGAAGCATATACCAAATTTATAGATAGGAAGACTTAACATTGTCAAAATGTACATACTACCAAAGGCAATCTATAGATTCCGTGTGATCCCTATCAAAATATCAATGGCATTTTTCACAGATCTAAGACAAATAATCCAAAAATTTATATGAAAACATAAAGATCCTGAATATTCACAGCAATCTGAGAAAGAAAAACAAAGTTGGATGTATTATGCTACCTGATATTAAACTATACTACAGGGCCATAGTAATCAAAACAGCATAGTACTGTTTTTAACAGACACATAGATCAACAGTACAGAATAGAAAGCCCAGAATTCAATCCACTCCTATATGGTCACTTAATCTATGACAATGGGGTAAAGACGGTCTCTTCAATAAATAGTGCTGGGAAAAAATGATCAGATATATGCAAAAAAAGAAAAGAAAAGAAATTGGACTACCTTCTTACACTATATACAAGAATTAACTCAAGATGAATGAAAACCTTAAATGTAAGACCCAAAACCATAAAACTCCTGGAAGAAAACATAGGCAGTAAACTCTCTGAAATTGCTCTTAGAAAACAAAAGAAAAAAAATCAACAAAAGGGACTACATGAAACTAAATAATTTTTGCACAGCAAAAACAAACAAACAAGAAATTAACAAGATGAAAAGACACTTACTGAATGAGAGAAGATATTTGCCTTTCATACATCTGAAAAGGGGTTAATATACAAAATTTATAAAGAACACATACACCTCAACACCAATAAAAATAAGGAATTCAATAAAAAAAAAATAGATAGAAGACTTGAATAGTTATTTCTCCAAAGAGGACATAGAGATGTCCAATAGACATATGAAAAGGTGTTCAACATTACTAATCATCAGAGAAATGCAAATTAAAACCATAATGAGATATCACCTCACACCTGTCAGAATGGCTATCATCAGTAAATCAAAAAACAAGTGTTGGTGAGGATGTGAAGAAAAGGGAACCCTCATGCACTGTTGATGGGATTGCCAATTGATACAGCCACTATGGAAAACAGTTTGGAAGTTTCTCCAAAAATTAAAAATAAAACTATCTTATGACCCAGCAATTACACTTGTGGGTATTTATCCAAAGAAAATCAAAATACTGATTCCAAAAGATAGATGCATCCCTATGTTCACTGCAACACTATTTACAATAGCCAAGATATGAACACAACCTAAGCGCCCATCAATAGACAATTAGATAAAGAAGAAATGGCATATACATACAATAAAATATTACTCAGCCATAAAATATGAAATATTACCATTTGCAACAACATAGATAGACCTACAGGGTATTATGCTAAGTGAACTTAGTCAGACAGAGAAAGATAAATACCATATGCTTTCATTTATTTGTGGAATCTAAGGAACAAAATAAATGAAGAAACAAAACAAAAACAGACTCATAGATACAGAGAACAAACTAGTGATGGCTAGATGGGAGATGTTCTTTGGGCCTGAGTGAAAAAGGTAAAGAGATTAAGAAGTACAAATTGGTAGTTACAAAATAGTCACAGGGACGTGAAATACAGCATAGGGAATATAGTCAATAATATTGTAATAACTACCTATAATGCCAGGTGGGTACTAGATTAATCAGATCTCTTCATAAATTATATAAATATCTAACCACTATACTGTCCACCTGAAATTAATATAAAATGATATTAAATGTCAACTTTAATTAAAAAAGAAAATTAAAAAAATAAACAGCATGCAAGAGCTTCAACTTCATCGTGTCAAAGCTTTTTTATGAAACATGGGTTATTGCCTGAAGAGAAAAATAATTTTGTTAAAAACAAATAAAAAACACTTATTAAAAGTACAGCACACAGTTTCTGGCACCAAAGGTGGATAGAAAAAAAAAAGTGATGCAAAATAAAACTATTTTAGTGATGTAAAACTCTCTGAAAGTTTCTACATTCACAAAATAAATATATTTAAAGATATAAATAAAGATTACCCAATGATTCACTCTAACCAACATGTTTGCCTAGTGCTAAAGAATAATCTTGGTTACAAGTCCTAATGTGAACTTGTAACACTGATTATCATGTTATCTGAACATGTTTTCATTATTCTCATTTGTTTCTTTTTGAAGCCCCTGTTGAAATTAGCCACTATTACTACATTTGTTTCAGTGTGAAAAAACAAACCATGGAGATATGAGAGCTGTCCAAGTTCGAAAATATCAGTGGCAGAGTTTGTATTCAGTACCACTTGTTGGATAGTCTAAGGACACCGCCGTAGCTTGAAGGTGGACCAGAACATCTTCCAGCTGTTTTTGAATGCATCAAACTTTTTAAAGATGAACTCTCAGTACCTTTATTCATGTACTGCATTTTCTTTCACTTCTTTGTTCTATTCTAGCAAAAAAAAAAAAATTAGAAGATATTTTGTTCTATCAAATTTTTAGCAGAGTCTGGGGTTTTTTTATCTGTTCAGTGTAATTGAGAAAAGGATAATATGCACATTCATTTTCAAATGTAGTTACAACTACTTTATTTCTGAAAACAAGTTATTTTTTGCCTAAGATACAGCACAGTTAAACCTAAAAATAAAAAAACTAGTTTTTATTTTTATGATGTAGTCACATTGACTAATAAAGAATCAATTCAATTTTATTCAACTTTATCTTTCAAAATAAAGATAATTATACCAATCTGAAACTATAAAAGTAACACAGGTTCGGTGTCAAAAAGTTAGAAAGATTTAAAGAAATAAAAGTCACTTGTAGTCCTAACATGAGCAAATGACCACTGTTAATGTTTGAGAGGATGACCCTGCAGTCACTTTTTTCCATGTGTCTTTATTTACTATTTCTATACTGTAACTCTTGCTTTGTCTCTCAATGAACACTTTCCCAGAGACTGCTGCAATTTCAATCTAATGTGCTCATGGAATTTGACATAGCATATTCTTTTATGTTATATTATACAGTTATTATATTTGTTTACATACTAATGTGTACATTATACATATATACTTTTGCCTAATTATTTTATTTTATTAACATGTATATTATACATAAGATATACTTTTACATAATACTTTTATAATTTTATATGTGTAAAATTATATGTAAAATTATATGTATATATAATCTATAAATATACAATTGTTATAACCACATTGAATCTTTAAGAATTTTTAAATAATTTGTTTCTATCTTCCATTTTTCTTCTTCTGTTATACCTTCCGTCTCTGTTTCTCTCTGTTTCAGCAGTATTTTAGATCTCTTTTATGATTCCAATTTAGCCTTTTATTTTTCTCTGACTTGAGTGATGCTCCCTGCTATCTTAAGTGTTCTTATAGGAGAAGAGCATAGTGGCTATGAGCTTAGGCCATGAGACTGACTTTTTTGAGTTCATATACCAGCACCACCACCTACTAGTTTAAACTTTGACTGGTTACTTAACCTTTGTGTACCTCGTGTCATCAGAGGTAAAATGACAGTCATAATAGTACTTAACTGAAAGGGTCATTGCAAGGCTAATACTACCTGATATATGTAGAGTGTTTAATATAGGGCTTAGCAAATAATAAGAATCCCATACATATTAGCTAATAATTTTTTCCAGCTTTATTGAAATAAAATACACAATTATTTGCTTATATTTACATTGTACAATTCAATGAGTTGTTTCAGTTATAGTTGGCATACAATAATATATTAGTTTCAGTTGTACAGTAATGCTTAGAGATCTGTATAACTTACAAAATGATCACCCCACTAAATCTAGCACCTTTCTCCCCACTTACATATTTATTACATTATTGACTATGTTCCTTATGCTACACTTTATATCTACATGACTATTTTGTAACTATCCATTTGTACTTCTTAATCCCTTTACCTTTTTTACCATCCCTCCAAAACCCCTCCCGTCTAATAGACCTCAAAATGTTCTCTGTATCTATGAGTTTGTCTCCATTTTTATTATTGTTGTTGTTGTTTATTTTGTTCTTTATATTCTACATGTATGTGAAATTATGTGGTATTTGTCTTTCTCTATCTGACTAATTTCACTCAGTGCAGTACCCTCTAGGTCCATCAATATCTTTTACCATCCCCTTCCTTTTAGTCTGTGTATGTCTTTAACTCTGAAGTGAGTCTCTTATAGGCAGCATATGTAAGGTCTTGGTCTTGTTTTCTTATCCATTCAGCCACCCTATCTTTTGATTGGAGCACTTAATTCTTTTCCACTTGAGGTACTTGTTGATAGATATGTAGTTATTACCATTCTTTATTCATGTTTTTGATACATGTTTTTTTCTTCTTAAATAAGTCCCTCCAACATTTCCTGTAATACTGGCTTGGTGTTGATGAATTCTTTCAGCTTATTATTGTCTGGGAAACTCTTTTCTATCTTTGGACTCTAAATGATACCTTTGCTGAATAAAGCATTCTTGGTTGTAGATCATGGGTTTTTATCATGCTGAATATTTCTCGCCAATCCCTTCTGTCCTGTGAAGTTTCTTTTGAGAAATCAGCTGTCAGTCTTATGGGTGCTCCCTTGTAGATAACTAACTGCTTTTCTTTGCTGCTTTTAATATTTAAGCTTTGGCATTTTAATTATGTTGTGTCTTGGCATGGGCCTCTTTGGGTTTATCTTTCTTGGGACTCCGAGCTTCCTGGAGTTATATGTCTATTTCCTTCATCGGGTTAGGGAGGTTTTCCATCATTATTTCTTCAAATAGTTTTTCAACTTCTTGTTCTTCCTCTTCCTCAGATAACCCTATGACATGGATGTTTTTGCATTTAATTTTGTCCCATAGGCTCCCTAAATTATTATGATATTCTTGGCTTTTTTCTTGCCTTTCTGAGTGGGTGTCCTTGGCTTCCCCATCCTCTTTATCAGTGGTTCAATCCTTTTCTTCATTCACTCTGTTAATTCCTTCTAACTTACTCTTCATCTCAGATAATGTGTTTTTCATTTCTAATTCCATTTTAGAATCTCCATTTCCATTTTTATGTTTTTTATCTCTTTGTTAAAGTTCTCACTGAGCTATCTACTCTTCTCCTAAGTTCATCGAGCATCTTTATAACCAGTGTTTTGAATTCTGCATCTGTTAGATTGCTTGATTCCATTATTCCTTCTATTCTTTCACATGGTTTCTGTTCCTTCGTATTCCCATTTGCTTTCATGAGTTCCCTTCTATTCTTTCACATGGTTTTTGTATTCCCATTTTGATTGCCTTTCTGTGGCTATTTCTATGTACTAAGCAAAGCTCCTAAGTCTCTTGGTCTTATTAGTGTAGCTTTGTATAGTAAGTGTCCAGCGGTGGAGTCCTAAGACAGGTTCAGGTGCAGGCCAAGTTTAGCCCCAGCCTGTTTCCCTCTGGAGCCACCTCTTAAGATTCAGCAAGCAATCCACAGATGCTGTGCTTATAGTTGCCTCAAGAGGCCACTCCAGAAACTGAGGTCAGCTGCAACCTTTGTGGGTCGTAGGGCTGCTCAGCAAGGGACACAGGAATCATCAAGAACACAACTGGATGTGGCTTGGGTAGGGCCAAGAGTTGGGAGAATCAGAGATTCAGGAAATCCTCTGAGTGAAGCATTCTCTGTTATCCAGTTTGATGACATCTCAGCTATGGTGGTGCTGCCTCCATATGCTGGGAGAGGGGAGGGCTCAACAGAGGAACAATGGATATCACTGGCACTTCTGCCCAGGATAAAGCCTCACCCCTGGCCCTCACTCTGACAACTTAGTGTCCCCTTGTAAGTCCCTGGTGTCCCCCGAGCAGCCAACCCGGCGCTGGTGTTCAGAATGAGCAGGTCTGCCACCGTGAAAGTCCGCTCTTTGACATGACCCCTTTAAGAGGCATTTGCCATTGCCACAGCCTCTGTCTCAGTCAGCTGCTGAATACTGGGCAGCCTCATGTCTTTGCTGCCTACTACCTTCGGCCATTGCTGGATGATTTCTTATTTCTCTCCCTAGTTGTAGTGCTCTGTTCATCTAGACTCCCAGGTGACTCTGCTTGCTGTTTGCTCCGTGTTTCCATCACACCTTTGATGTGGTCATAAGAGAGAATGAATAAAGCTTCTATCTTCTACATCATTTTGCCCAGTCTCTAGCTAATAATTTTTAAAGTTAATACAAGAATGTCTCTTTTTGAGATTTTACACTTAAAAAGTTATGCTTACTCGTGGCAATTATATATATAATGAATTGAAAAATAATGTTAACTGGAAAGTCTACCAAGAAGGCCTTTCTTCAACTCTCTTTTTCTAGTTTTTCTCCCACAGACCACACATTTCTACAAGAAGTTAAGTCAAAAGAGGACCATACTCGGTGCTGAGCCTTTTATCCTGTCAGACCAAGTGTAGGAGTGGATTCCAGAGCTAAGGACAAGTTCTGGACACCCAGAACTCTTTTTTATTTGTAATTCAAACCTACTCACTCTAGCAAGAAGTCCTGGCATGCTTAATCAATCCTCCGTGGGTTATAGTGTGTAGGAGGAGCCAAAACTTAGATATTCAAGATATTAAATTAAAATCCCATACGTGGGATTTTTCTGAATAACTTATTTGGGAAAAAAATGGCCAATATAGATTAGAGTGTAGAATAAATATATGATCAACTCTGTCTTGATTAGCTTGGGATGCTAGAACAAAATACCACAAACTTGGATGGAAATAAATATTTCTTGCAGTCCAGGATCAAGTTATTGGTAAGAGCCTTCTTCCTGGCATGTATTCAGCAGCCTTCTTGCTGTATGCTTATATAACCTTTCTTTGGTACTTGTGCCAAGAGAGAGAGACAGAGAGAGAGAGAGAGAGAGAGAGAGAGAGAGAGAGAGAGAGAGAGAGGAGAGAGAGATTTGCTTCTTATAAAGGACATTAATCCCACAATGAGGGCCTTATTCTTATAAACTCATCTAAATCTAATCACCTCCCAAAGGCTCTACTAGAAATACCATCACACTGGGAGTTAGAGTTTCAATATATGAATTTGACCCACAAGAAACTTTAGTAAATAAATGAAACTTTCTATAATATTTCATACTAATGCCATTCTGTAAATGACCTGAGGACTGCCAACCCCAAGGTGATACCAGAGTTAATTTCTATAAGTCAATGAAAGGAAACTCACTGATTTCATTAGATACTTGACTAGAATATTTTATGGCACTTTGTGTAAAATTTTATACTGAAGTTTTATGATAATTTCTATGTTAAAATTTTATATTTGGTAAAATCCTACTTCATAATAGTAAGAGTAATTTTTACCCTTACTAAAACTCATCTTAAAAATAAGAAATGATATTTCTCTAGATACCACTTTGTTCTCTTTTAAAGCAAAACTTCTTGGAAGAAATGTCTATGCCTATTGTCTTCCAGTCTCTCTCCTCCCAGTCTATCTGGCTTTCGTCCTCTCTACTCCACTGAAACAGTTCTGGTGAAGATAACTAGTGACTTCTCTTTGCTAAATTTAATGATCAGTTCTTGGTTCTCAATTTACTTAACTTGACAGCATCATTAGAAACAACAGATCACTTCTTTTTTTCTGAAACACTTGTTGCACTTGACTCTAGTACCCACACTCTCTTGGTTATCCTCATCACTGAGAACCTTCTAATCTTCTTTTGCTCAGTTTTCTTTAATGCCCTGACTTTCAAATGCCCTAGTTAGTCCCTGGACCTATTGTCTTCTTTATCTATGATTCCTCCCTCAGTGATTTTGTTCTGACTCGTGGCTTTATATACCATCAACATGCCAGTGGCTCTCAAATTTATATTTCTGATCTGAACCTCTCTACTGAAATCCAGGGTTGTATATACCCACCTAGTTAACTTGACATCTCAGCTTGGATATCTAAAAGACACCAAATTTTAGTATGTCCAAAATGGAACTTCTGATTTCCAGCCCTAAATTTGATTCTCCAAAGTCTTTCCCACATATGTATACAGGAATTTTATCTTTCTAGTTGGTTATGAAAATAAAATTTGAGGTCATCCTTGATTCTTCTCTTCTCTCATGTACCACATCTAATCCATTAGAAAACTCTTTTGGCTCTTTCTATATATGTCCTGCAAATAGCTGTATTGTACCACTTCTACTGCCACCACCTGGTCCAATATTTTCTGATCTCTTCCCTGAATAGTTCCAAAGCCTCCTAACTGGACTCTTTGCTTCATCTCCTGGCCCCTAATGTCTATCTCACGACAGCCAAAAATAATGTTCTTAGATTATGTCAAATTATAGTACCCCTAAGTTCAAAACTCTATTGTAAGAGACTACATATACAAATAAAGTCAGATTACATATTAAAATACAATTTTGACCCACAACCTACAGCAACTGGGGAGCCAAACCACATCTTTTAAAGCAATCAGACCAAAATGATCAGGACTTGATCAGTAACTAACAGCTTCTCTAATTTTCATCCCTACTTTCAGTCTAAGCCTAACCAGAGAAAGCCAAAATCCTTTCTTAACCAGCCACATAAAATGCCCCACTTCTTAAAACTACAATATATCCTGTCAGAATGGTTAGCATCAATAAACTAAAAAAAAAAAAAAAAAACTAGTGTTGGTGAGGATGTGAAGAAAAGAGAACCCTTGTGCACTGTTGGTGGGATTGCCATCTTGTACAGCCACTATGAAAAACAGTTTGGAGGTTCCTCCAAAAATTAAAAATAAAACTACCTTATAACCCAGCAATTGTACTTGTGGGTATTTATCCAAAGAAAATTGAAACATTGATTCCAACATTCAACCCCTATGTTCACTGCAGCACTATTTACAAGATATGGAAGCAACCTAAGTGCCCATTAGTAGACAACTGGATAAAAAAGACATGGTACATGTATGTATACACACACACACACACACACACACACACACACACACACACACACACAATGGAATATTACTTAGCCATAAAAAAATTGAAATCTTACCATTTGCAACAACATGGATGGACCTAGAAGGTATTATGCTAAGTGAACTAAGGCAGAGAAACATAAATACTGTATGTTTTCACTTACATGTGGAATCTAAGGAACAAAGTAAATGAAGGAACAAAACAATAACAGACTCATAGATACAGAGAACAAACCAGTGATGGCTAGCTGGGACATGTTCTTTGGGCCTGAGTGAAAAAGGTAAAGGGATTAAGAAGTACAAATTGATAGTTACAAAATAGTCAGGAGATATGAAGTACAGCATAAGGAATATAGTCAATAATATTTTAATAACTATGTATAGTGCCAGACGGGTACTAATTGGAGGATCACTTCATAAATTACATAAATATCTAACCACTATACTGTCTACCTAAAACTAATATAAAATAATATTGAATGTCAACTCTAATTGAAAAATAATATTTTTTTAAAAAATGCTTTACTTTTAGTTAGCTCGCCTACAACTTCCCCATACCAAAAGCTTGTACTCAGAACATAGTTGCAGCCTTCCCTTTACTCCATTCAAAGCTTTCTCTCTCCTCCATCTGCCTTTGAATCTCTTTCAAATACAAGTAATGGTGGCTGACTTCCTTACTATAGCAAACTGAATAAATATCCTTTGCTTGTTTTCATCCTATCGGGTGGTATTTATTTCCACAATATCTTTCTTTACGTAAAATACAAAGTTTTTCCAATGGTTCTGAAAGTTCCAGGTGATCTGCCCACCACCCATTTCTTTGGTCTCATGTCCTACCCCCTCCTCCTTGCCCAATTTACTCAAACCACATTAGCCCCCTGTCTGTTCCCTGTACACATCTGGCACAAACTGACCTGAGGCTCTTTTCACTTGTTCATCTGTTTGCCTGGAATTCTCTTCTCTGAGTTATTCACATAGAGTGTCTCGATCTTGGCTCAAATGTAACTAAATAGAGATACTTTCCATGAATATAACAATTATGGTACATACCCTGCCTCAGCCCTCTCAGCACACTATTTTCTTCATATCATTTGTCCCCTCCTGACATATGATATATTTTATTGTTTTTTCTTTATTTTTTTCCTCCTCTCTACTATAAAAGTAAAAACCAGGGATTTTGTTTACTTTTATATCCCTTTATTGCAAGTAGTCACCCAGTCAATGTTTGATAAATGAATGATTAGTTATAAAATCTTATATCTACCATTTTTAATGGTGCCATTTTTTAAATTGGTGTATCAGTCCGAACCCCAGAAGAAAACAAATGTTTCACTCAAAATGAGTAACTTAAGAATTTTCAACATACTATTTACAAAGGTGAGGGTAAGGATTATGAAACCTCCAGGTGTATCATTAGCAAATATCTTCTCCTAATCAGTCAGCTGTCTTTTTTGTTTTGTTGATAGTTTCCTTTGTTGTACAAAAACTTTTTAGTTTGATGTAGTCCCATTTATTTATTTTTTCTTTTGTTTTCTTTGCCCAAGGAGGTATATCCAAAAAGAAATTGCTTTTAGCAATATCAGAGAGTTTACTGTCTATGTTTTCTTCTAAAAGTTTTATGGTTTCAGATCTTACATTTAGGTCTTTAATCCATTTTGAGTCTATTCTTGTATACGACGTAAGAAGGTGGTCTTTTTTTTTTTTTTTGCATGTATTTGTCTAATTTTCCCAACAACATTTGTTGAAGAGACTGTCTTTACCCCATTGTATATTCTTGCCTCCTTTGTCATATATTAAGTGAGCGTATAGGTATGGATTTATTTATGGGCTCTCTATTCTGTTCCATTGATCAATATATCTGTTTTTTATATCAATATCATGCTGTATAGATTACTGTAGACTTCCTCTAGGCCTGAGGGGTAAGGGAAGAAGAAGTTAGCTGAATCCAGAGAATCAGCTAGGGTATCCAGGAAACACTATGACCTTTGCATGGGGCTGTGCAGTCAGCTATGGAACCCCAAGGGGAACCAGGGAAATGAATGCTGACCTTACTCAACTCTTGCACAGCCCTCTGAGTCCTGCTGTATTCTCCTTTGACTGACTCAGCCAGAGCACAAAGGAAACCTTTGATGTGGTTCACATTAATCAGTTCCAGGGGCACAAGACAGGTGGAAAAGGAAGGAACATGGACCTCGAGGGCTGTGTTCTCTATTCCAATAGTCTTTTATAATGATTAGAAGCAGTGTGGCTTACTGTTTTAAAAATATTCATGAAGCATTTTCTATGTGTATATGAAACTTTCAGTGAAACAGACTCCAGGCAAAGTATCTGTTTGAGGATTATCATATCGAATGATTGAACTAAATGTTTTATTGAACTAAACATAGTTTTACATCGAACTGTGTTTTTTCAATAATTTATATCATTTTTATTATTTAGTGTACCTTTAAAATACCTTAAAAATGAATCACTGAAACATATAAATATAATGTTATATATTATGTGTTATTGTTATTCCTCTAGGAGAGATAGGAAACCACAGATTTTTTCCTTATGGCTGATAAAAAAGATTTATAAATTCTAAAGGAACTGTTATTTAAAAATCTTCAAACAAAAAAAATTGAATAATGCATTAATATTATGTTTTAATCATCGATTATTCAAAAGGAATACGTTTTAAGTAAAAAGAACAAATACAGTAGACATTACAGGCTCTGAGTTTTATTCCTTGACTTACCAGGAAGACTCCTTGAAAAATATGTTCAACTCTATGAGTCTGAGTTTCCTCATCTAAAGTAAGAGGTGGGACAAAGATGACTTCTGAGGTCTTTTCACCTCTAAAATTTGACTACTCAATTGAAAAGTGTTGATTTGTACCACGAGAACAAAATTGATTGTAAAGGAATGTATCTATAGCACGTATTAATTAGAAGAGAGCCATTACTGGAGATAAAAGCAATGTTGGGTTTTATTTCTAAGTTAAGAATTCGTTGGCCCAGAGCCTGCATGCTTTATACCTACTTCTTCTCCCCTCTCCTCCCTCCTTCCCCTCATACTGTGTTATTCTAAAAGAATATGCAAGGTGGGAGGTGAGGAATCAATCATTAGAGCAATTTTAATTTGTATAGGATTGTTTCAGAGATAAGAAGCTCAGACAAAAATATCAGTGACTGTGATTGTGTTTTCTCCTTAGAATCAAGTGTATTTATTCCTCAATCTGAATACTTCATTAAAGAAGATGTTGGTGAACTGTTCATTCCCATCAGGAGAAGTGGAGATGTGAGCCAGGAGTTGATGGTGATCTGTTATACACAACAAGGTAACTCATTTGCAAACAAACTAAACTAAAATGTCCCCCAAAGATATAAATAAGTCTCATTAACATGTTAGAGACATAACATTATGTCATGAGTGGTATACTCTATTATTATAATTTTCACAAGAAGAAAAAAAGCATTGATCCAGAGGTTTTCCTTCACTATTGTACCTTTGAGGACCCCTCTAAAGAAGACCTGGAAGGACTCTGCTGCCACTTATCAAAAACATTTCTGGTTCACTTAGCTGCTTATTCTAATTGTCAGTGCTTTCTGGATTGTAAGAAATTGAAGCCTCCCTCCCCTGTCCAAGCCTGCTCAACTAGAAGGGAGTAATTGTTAAAAAAAAAAAAAAAAATGAAAAGAAAAATTGAGGGCAAAGAAATATATACCCAAGGAATAAACTAATTGCAAACTCGTTTGAAACTCATTTCAATCAAATTTCAAAATACTTGTCTTTGCTCATGGGTGAGCAACCCCTGAAAGGTGATTTTATGTAATACAAAACTAAAATTAATACATAATATTCATTAATATGCTAAACAACTTTCTAGAAAACAGGTAAATTTTCTAAGAATACAAAAGTAAAAGTCATATATGCTATTGAGATCTGAGCTGACAATCTTTAAAATTTCCATTAATGTATGTGAATTGAAAGGTAATAGAGAATAGTGATTAAAATTTCAGACTTTAGAGCAAGTGGTTTAATTTCTGTAAACCTCAGTTACCGAATGCATGAAACCCAATAGAGTGCTTGAGAGAATTACTGAGGAAGTGTGTGTAAAATGCTTGGCACTTCACTGCACACAGTAAGCATTTAAATAGTAGGAGCTAATATTTTGTAATATCGTGTTGTTCTAAAAGACCACTGGAAGGAAGTAGATGAGAAAACACTTGGAATATAATATTTGCCATATGGTTGAGACTATTATTAAGTTGACTCATGATGCTAGAACGGTATACAGGTGCTATTGCAATTTTCAGGGGTAATCATAGATATTAATTGAAATACTACATTTGAAATACTACATTAAAATACTACATTTGAAAATGATTGTTTCTGGAAATATCTTTGTAAAATGTTTCTCATAAATATCTTTCGGGTTTTCTCTGCCTCGAGGAACGGCAAGCGGAACTGTGCCAACATCAGTGCTTTCCTATTCAGATTACATATCCAGGCCCGAGGACCACACCAGTGTTATCCGCTTTGACAAAGATGAGTGTGAGAAAATGTGTCGGATTGTTGTTATTGATGACTCCTTGTATGAAGAGAAGGAAACATTCCATGTCCTTCTGAGCATGCCCATGGGTGGAAGAATTGGATCAGAGTTCCCAGAGGCTCAGGTTACAATCATTCCTGACAAAGGTGATGGTAAGTACTAATTTACCTAAAAATGATTCCTCCTAGCAGGGAAGACCAACATGAGGCACAGACTTCTGGACAGAAAAATGAGAGTGTAAAAGAATATCACATGTGCCTTTATTTTATGCTTGATTTTATGGTGTGATTAAGTTTGAATTTGGCTGCATCAGTCAATTTGTCTTTTTTGATTTAATATTTTTAAAAAGCAAAAATTATACCTGTGTGTTTTTTTCTGTACAGTTTATTTTACAGTGCCATTTACCATTAAGTGATTAAATTTTTTAAATTTCGTGGTAAAGAATTGAAGCAATTTTTTAAAATTTAATCTACTTTTTGTTTTGTTATGCTTTTAAAAGCTTATATTTTCTAACTTTAATCTCTGTTTGAACTCATTTTTCAAAGAAATCCATCAGACAAGGCTGTTAAATGAATGACTAGAAAGGTAATAAATATATGGAAAATTTAAATCCAACAGACATCTCTGTGCCCTCAAAAAGGAAGGGTATTCTAGACTACTATTCCTGAAGGAAATGATACTTCCACAAGGTAATCCCTCCTGAATAGGAAAAGGAGAAAACCATCTTAATCTTTCCAGTTCAAGAAATATTTGTTCTTTCTTGTGAGGAAAGAGAAAACAGAAGAAAGATTGTGATTAATCTAGTGAGAAAAGTAAGAGCAGTGAACTAAGAGACAGGACCCCCAATACTTAAATATTTTTCTTTTCCTCTTGAATTTTTCCTCATGGTACATAAAAGAGGAAGAAACTGGTAAATGAACCTTTTGGTTTAGAGAGAAGCTAGATAAGTTTCAAAAGATTTTAATTCAAAATAATCTTAAAACTAAGGAAGTTTCTACCTAAAACTTAGGTAATACCTTGCATGTAGAAGCTACTTTAATATATTTAAACACTGCCTTAGTTTTTTAGTTTAATAAATAATTCAATTCTTTATTTAAAGAAATACAGAAATTTTATTTTTAAATTCGATTGCTCTTAGAAAGGAAGCCAGTATTTTAAATGTCAGCCAAAACTGAATAGTCCACACTAAATGCCTATCTGCTCACTTGTGCTCTTCTCACTTTTCTCTGCCTCTCTCTCTCTCTCTCTCTCTCTCTCTCTCTCTCTCTCTCTCTCTCTCTCACCTCCCTAGTTCTATTAATATAGAAAGATAAGGATAGACTTGATTTTCAAATGTAAAATAAAATTGATTACCTTATTTCAGTTTGTTTTGCTAGCAAAATTTTTTTACCACATGGATTGCTATGAGATGCATATGGGGAAAAAATAAAGGTACAGAAAAAAAATTTATTGAGGTATAATTGGCATACAGCATTATATTTGTTGAGGTGTACAATATAATGATTCGATATTTGCATATATTAGGAAATGATCACCACAATAAGTATAGTTAACCTCCATCACCATATATAGTCCCCAAAAATGCTTTTTGTGTGTGAAGAGGACTTTTAAGATTTAGCAACTATTAAATGTTATTAATGACTATTAGCAACTTTCAAATATGCAAAACAGTATTATTAACTATAGTGACCATGTATATTGTATATTACATGTGTATTACATCCTCATGACTTATTTATTTATAACTAGAAGTTTGTACCTTTTCATTTGCTTTACCCAGTTTTGCCTCTCCCCTACCTCCTGCCTCTGGCAACCTGGCAACCACAAATCTCTGTATCTATGAGCTTTTTTTTTTTTTCTTTAGAGTCCATATATAAGTGAGATCATATAGTATTTGTCTCTTATTTCACTTAGCATAGGTCCCTACATGTTGTCACAAATAGCAACATTTCATTTTATTTTTTGGCTAAATTCCATTGTGTACATATGACACATTTTTTTATCCATGTATCCATCTATGGACACTTAGGTTGTTTTCATATCTTGCTATTGTAAATAATGCTGCAATGTACATAGGGTACATATATTTTTGAGTTAGTTTTGTTTTGTTCAAATAAATACCTAGTAGTAAAATTGCTAGAACATATGGTAGTTCCAATTTTAATTTTCTGAAGAAATGTCATGCTATTTTCTATAGTGGCTCCACCAATTTAAATTATCATGAACAGTGCACGAGGATTCTCTTTTCTCACATCCTCGACAACACTTGTTATTTCCTGTCTTTTTGATAATAGAAATTTTAACAGGTGTTAGGTGATATCACATTGTGGTTTTGATTTGCATTCCCTGATGATCAGTGTTATAAAGCATTCTTTTATGCACTTTTTGACCATTTTTATGTCTTCTTTGTAAAACATCTGTTCAGATCTTCTGTCCTATTTGGGGGTTTTTGCTATTAAGTTATATGAGTTTTTATGTATTTTGGATATTAACTTCATATAAGTTATGTGTGTTGCAAATATTTTCTTCCATTATGTAGGTTATCTTTTCATTTTGTTTATGGTTTTCTTTCCTATGCAGAAGCTTCTTAGCTTGATGTAGTCCCACTTGTTTATTTTTGCTTTTGTTGCCTTTGCTTTTGGAGTCATAGCCAAAAAATCATTGCCAAGACCAATGTCAAGGAGATTACTTTTTATGTTTTCTTCTAGGAGTTTTACAGTTTAAGGTATTATATTTGAGTCTTTAATACATTTTGAATTAATTCTTGTGTGTTGTGTAAGATAGTTGTCCAGGTTTATTCTTTTGCATGCGGCTCTCCAGTATTCCCAACATTTATTGAAGAAACTATCCTTTTCCCATTGTATGTTCTTGTTATAAATTAATTAACCATATATGTGTGCGTTTATTTCTGGGTTCTCTGTTCTATAACATTGATCTATGTGTCTATTTTTATGCCAGTACTATACTGTTACAATAGCTTTGCAATATAGTTTGAAATCAGGCACCATGAAGCCTCCAGCTTTATTCTTCTTTCTCAAGATTATTTTGGCTATTTGGGGTCTTTTGTAGTAGCATACAAATTTTAGGATAGTTTGTTCTATTCTATGAAAAATATCATAGCAATTTTGATAGAGATTGCATTGTCTCTGTAGATTTTGTCAAGTAGTATGAACACTTTAACAATATTAATTCTTTCAATCCATGACCATAGAATAACTTTCCATTTATTTGTGTCTTCTTCCGTTTCTTTTATCACTGTCTTCTAGTTTCAGTGTATATGTCTTTCACTTCCTAGGTATTTTATTCTTTTTCATACAATTGCATTGGGATATAATTCCTTTTTTTTAGTCTACTTACTATTTTATTTATGTATTTTAAATTTTCCAAGTACAGGTGACATACAATATTATATTAGTTTCAGGTGTATGACATAATGATTAGACATTTACACTTATGCAGTGACAACCCTTATCATTTATCGGTTTAGTACACATTTGACACCATGTATACTTATTAAAATGTGATTCACTATATTCCCTATTCTGTACTTTACATCCCGTGACTGTTTTTACAACTGTTAGTTGGTACATCTTAATCTCTTTTTATTTTTCACCCAACTCCCCTCCCATCTGGCAACTACCAAAAGGTCCTCTGTATCTATGAGGTTGTTTCTATTTTGTTTGTCCATTTACTTGTTTTTGAAATTCCACATATAAGCGAAATCATATGGTATTTGTCTTTTGATATCTGACTTATTTCACTTAGCACAATACCCTCTAACTCCATCCATGTTATTGCAAATGGCAGGATTTCGTTCCTTTTTTATGGCTGAGTAATATTCCATTAAATATATGTACCACTTCTCTTTCTATCGATGGACACTTAGGAACTTTTCATATTTTGCCTATTGTAAATAATGCTGCAATAAACGTAGAGGTGCATATCTCTTATCGAATTAGTATTTTAGATTTTTGGGATAAAAACCAAAGTGGGATTGCTGGATTATATGGTAGTTCTATTTTTAATTTTTTGGCACTTCCATACTGTTTTCTATAATGGCTGTACCAACTTGCAGTCTCACCAAACAGTGCACGAGCGTTCCCTTTTCTCCACATCCTTGCCAATACTTGTTTGTTGATTTATTGATAGCCATTCTGACAGGTGTGAAGTGAAATCTCATTGTGGTATTAATTTGCATTTCCCAAATGATTGGTGATGTTGAGCATCTGTTCACATGTTCATTGGCCATGTTCTTTGGAGAAACGTCAATTCAGGCTCTCTCTCCATTTATATATTTTTTTACTTATTTATTTTTCATTTTTTATTTTTCAATTACAATTGATATTCAATATAATATTATTTTCAGGAATACAACATAGTTGTTAGATATTTATATAACTTAAAAAATAACCCCCCAATAAGTATAGTACCTCCAGACACCATATATAGTTATTACATTATTAGTGAATATATTCCCCAAGTTGTACTTTACATTCATCTGACTACTTTGTAACTGCCAACTTATACTTCTTAATTCTTTCACTTTTATTATCTATACCCACTTCCACAAGGCAACTATCAGGTTATTCTCTATATCTATGAGTTTACTTCTGTTTTGTTGGCTCATTTATTTTGTTTTTTATATTCCACATATAAGTGAAATCATATGATATTTATCTTTATCTGACATATCACTCAGCATAATATACTCTACTCCCATCCATATTGTCACAAATGGTAAGATTTCATTCCTTTTTATAGCTAGTATGTTTGACTGCATATATGTACAACATCTTCTTTATCCAATTGTTTATTGCTGGACACATAGGTTGTTTCCATATCTTGGCTACTGCAAACAATGATGCAATAAACATATGATGCATATATCTTTTTGAATTCATATTTTAGATTTTTTAAAAATAAATTTCCAAAAGTGGAATTGCTGTTTCATAAAGTAGTTCTATTTTTAATTGTTTAAGGAAACTTCATACTATTTTCATAGTGGGCACAACAATTTACAATCTCACTAACAGTACAAGCGGGTTCCCTTTTTTCCACATTCTCACCAACACTTGTTATTTCTTGATTTTTTTTTTTTTTTGATGACAGCCATTCCAACAAGTGTGAGACGATATCTCATTGTGGCTTCACTTTGATTTCCCTGATGATTAGCAACATTGAACATCTTTTCATATGTCCATTGGCCATCTATATGTCCTCTTTGGAAAAATGTATATTCAAGTGTTGTGCTCATTTTTTAATTGAATTGTTTGTCTTTTTGGTGTTAAGTTGTATGAAGTCCTGATATATTTTGAATATCAACCCCTTATTGAATGGCGAATATCTTTTTTCTTTCAACAGGTTGTTTTTTTTGTTTTGTTAATGGTTTCTTTTGCTGGGCAAAATCTTTTTAGTTTGATGTAGTCCCAATTGTTTCTTTTTTCTTCTGTTTCTCTTACCTGAGGAGGCATTTCCAAACCAATATTACTAAAAGCAGTGTCGGAGAGTTTGTTGCTTATGTTTTCTCTTAGGAGTTTTATGGTTTTGTGCCTTACATTTAAGTCTTTAATTCATTTTGAGATTATTCATGTATATGGTGCAAGAAAGTGGTCTAGTTTCATTCTGTGTGTCTTCTGTCCAGTTTCCTCAACACTATTTATTGAATAGATTGTCTTTGTATATTTATTCCATTGTGTATTCGTGCCTCCTTTCTTAGCTTAATTGACCATATAGACTTGGGTTTATTTCTGGGCTCTCTGTTCTGTTCCATTTATCTATCTTCCTGTTTTTACTGCCAGCACCTTGCTGTTTTAATTACTATAACATTGTAGTGTAGTTTAAAATCAGGTAGTGTGATACCTCCATATTTGTTCTTTTTTTTCAAAATTGCTTGGCAATTTGGAGTCTTTCATGGATACATAGAAATTTTAGGATTATTTGTTCTAGTTCTGTGAAAAATTTCATTGACATTTTGATAGGAATTGTTTTAGGTAGTATGGACATTTTAACGATGTTAACTCTTCCTAGCCACGATCATGTTATATCTTTCCATTTATTTGTATTTTCTTCAATTTTTTTCTTTAATGTCTTATACTTTTCTGAAGTTATATCTTTTACCTCCTTGGTAAAATTTATTGCTAGGTATTTCATACATTTTTGTAGAATTATAAATAGGATTGTTTTCTTAATTTTACTGTCTGATAATTCGTTATTGGTATATAAAAATGCATCTGATTTCTGAATATTAATTTCATATCCTTCTACTTTGCTGAATTTAATTATTAGCTTTAATAGTTTTCTAGGGGACTTGTTAGGGTTACCTATATATAGAATCATGTTATCTGCAAATAATGACAGTTTTAATTCTTCCTTTCAAATTTAGATGCCTTTATTTCTTTTTCTTGTCTTATTGCTATGGCTAGGATTTCCAATACTATGTTGAATGAGAGTGATAAAAATAGATATCCTTGTCTTGTTCCTGATTTTAAGGAAAACGTTTTTAGTTTTTCACCATTTGATTTAATGTTAGCTGTAAATTAGTCAAAAAATGGCCTTTATTATGTGTTCTCTCTGTTTCCACTTGGATGAGAATCTTTATCATAAATGGATGCTGGATTTTGTCAAATGCTTTTACTGCATCTGTTGATATGATCATATGATTTTTATCCTTCATTTTCTTTATGTGGTATATCATGTTAATTAATTTGCAGATACTGAATCAGCTTGCATCAAGGAATAAACCTCACTTGATCATGGTGTAGTATCTTTTTTAATGTATTTCTGAATTTGGTTTGCTAATATTTTGTTGAAAATTTTTGCATCTATGTTAATCAGGGGGTATTGCCATATAATTTTATGGTTTTGTAATGTCTTTGTCTGGTTTTGAAATTAGGGTAATGCTGTACTTTAAAATGAGCTTGAGAGCCTTCTCCCCTCTTGAATTTTTTGGAATATTTGAGAAGAATGTGTATTAATTCTTCAAATGTTTCATAAAATTCAACTGTGAAGCCATTATCCAGAACTTTGGCTTGTTGGGAGTTTTATTATTATTATTATTATTTATGCTATTTTATTGGTAGTTATCAATCTGTTCTGATTTTCTGTTTCTTCTTGCTTCAGTCTTGAAAGATTGTATTTTTCTAGGAATTTTTTTATTTCTTCCAGGTTATCCAATTTATTGGCATGTAATTGTTCTCAGTATTTTCTTGTAATCTTTTGTATTTCTGTGGTGTCAATTGTCACTTCTTTTCATTTCTGATTTTATTTATTTTGGTCCTCTTTTTATTTCATAATGAGTTTGGCTGAAGATTTATCAATTTTATTTACCTTTTCAAAGACCCAGCTCTTGGTTTTATTGATCTTTTAAATTGTTCTTTTAGACTCTACTTCATTTATTTCCACTCTGATCTTTATCAGTTCCTTTCTTCTTCTCACTTTGAGCTATGTTTGTTTGGCTATATTTGGGCCTGTATAGCAATGAAGTTCCCTCTTAAAACTACTTTGGCTGTGTCCCATTGATTTGGGGTCATTGTATTTTCATTATCATTTTTTTCAAGGTATCTTTTTATTTCTTCCTTAAATTCATTGCTAAGCAATTTATTGTTTATTACCATGATTTTAAGCCTCCATGTTGTTGTCTGCTTTTCAGTTTTCTTCTTGTAATTGATTTCTAGTTTCATACCATTGTAATGCTTGGTATGATTTCAGTCCTAAATTTATTGAGCCCTGTGTTGTGGCCAAACATATGGTCTGTACTGGAAAATATTCCATGGGTATTTGAAAAGAATACATATTCTGCTGCTTTAGGGTGTAGTGTTCTAAAAATATCAATTAAATTAATCTAGTCTACTGTGTCATTTAAGACAGCTGTTTTCTTGTTGACTTTCTGTCTGGAAGATCTATACATTCATGTCAATAGGGTATTAAAGTCCCCTACTATGATTATGTTACTGTCAATCTCCCTCTTTATATCTGTCAAGATTTGCTCTATATATTTAGATGCTCCTTAGTTTGTGGTGTGTAAATGTTCACATGAATTATATCTTCTTGTTAGATTTAACCCTTTATCATTATGTAATATTCTTGGTCCCTTATTATAGCCTTTATTTTAAAGTATAATTTTACTGATTTAAGTATTGCTACCCTGGCTTTTTTTTATTTCCATTTACATAAAATATCATTTTCCATCCCTTTATTTTCAGACTGTGTGTATCTTTTGATCTGAAGTGGGTCTCTTGTAGGCAACATATATGAGTCTTTTTTTTTTTTTATTCTGCCACCCTGTCTTAATTTGGGCATTTAATCCATTCACATTTAAAGTAATTATTGATAGGTATATAGTTGTTGCCATTTTATTATTTATATTTCTGAGATTTTATTTTTCTCTTAAAGAAGTCCCTTTATCATTTCTTGTAATACTAGTTTGGTAGTGATGAATTTCCTTTTTTTTCTGTCTAAGAAGCTCTTTATCTCTCTTCAATTCTAAATGAAAGCCTTGTTGGGTAGAGCAATCTTAGTCGTAGATCTCAGCTTTTTAACACTTTGAATATTTCTTGCCAATCTCTTCTGGCCTTCAAAGTTTATGATGAGAAATCAATTGACAATCTTATGGAAGCTCCCTTGTAGGTAATTAACTGCTGTTCTTTCACTGCTTTTAGGATTCTCTCTTTGACTTTAAGCTTTGACATTTTACTTATGATGTACCTTGGAGTGGGCTTCTTTGCGTTGATCTTATTTGGGACTCTCAGTGCTTCCTGGACATGTATGTCTATTTCCTCATCAGGATAGAGATGTTTTCAGTTATTATTTTTTCAAATACATTTTCAATCCCTTGTTCTCTCTGTTCTTCTTCTGGTATCCAAATTGATATGCTTGATGTTATCCCAGAGGTTTCTTAAACTATCCTTGTGGGCTTTTTTTTTTCCTGCATAAAAGGGGGGGGTCTTTTTTTTTTTTGATGTTTTGATTGGTTTTTTTCTACTACCTTATCTTTGAAACTGCTGATTCAGATTTCTGCGTCACCTAATCTGTTGTTGATCATATTTAATTATTTTTATATCAATTATTGTATTTTTCATTCTGACTGGTTCTTTTTTATGGTTTCCATATCTTTGTGTTAATTCTCACTGAGTGGATCTGTTTTTCCCCCTAAAATCATTGAGTTTTTTTATAACCAGTATTTTGAACTCTGTGTCAGATAGATTGCTTGCCTCCATTTAGTTTAGTTCTTTCTCTAGAGTTTTGTTCTTTTATTTGAGAGATGTTTCTTTGTTTCCTCATTTTGGCTGCCTCCCTGTGTTTATTTCTATATTTTAGGTATATCTGCTACATAAGTCTTTGCTGGGTGGTCTTATGTAGGTATATCTGCTACATAAGTCTTTGCTGGTTGGTCTTATGTAGTAGGTGTCCTGTGGGGCCCAGTGGTGTAGTCTCCCTAGTCATATGAGCTGGATTGTTGTGCCTTCATGTTATAATTGAGCCTTGAATTCTTTTGTATATAAATGGGTAGGACTGACCCTCAGGATTACTGCCTCTGAGAATTCACAGTGACTGCAGTAACTGGGAAGTTTTATTGGGACTGATCCTCACTATAGGAGGGATCTTGTTTTTTCTGAGTCCATCCTTTGAGTATGTTGTTTGCGGAGTTAATCACTTGGTGCTCTGGTGTGGTATAAGCTGGTCATCGGGTATATTGGTTCTTGGGCCTCTTAGCAGGGGTTTCGGCGGTAACCTAGGTCAACTGCTGTCTGTGCCTAACCTGGGGCAACCTTGTAAGTACTACAAAGTGATCTGCAGTTGGTATCTTCCTGTGCTGGGCTTATAGGCACATGGGAATGGCTATTCTACCGACTGGGGCCTGCTGCCACAAGTGCCAGGCTGGGAGCCTATTAGCAAGAATTCCAGGGCATGCTCCAACCAGCCACTGATTGGGGTTTGTGGGCCTTTCAGAGATTTTGAGGTAGCCCACAACATGGGCCAATGCTGACCACTTGTGAATAACAGCCTCTGAAAGAGGTTGCGGCCTGTGTGTGAGCTGGGTGTGGCAGATTCTCAGGGAATCTCAGGGGTAGGATGAGTTTGTTGGAGACTCAGATTTGCCACACGCCTGCCCCTACAGGTGTGTTGGGGGAAGGCTTAGTAAAAGAACAAGTTAACGCCTGTAGGCACTTTAGTCCCAGAGAGAGCTGCCCCTTCAGCACTTGCCCTGAAGCCAGATAATTTAGTTCCTCTCTATACGTCCCTGGCACTTTTCAGGCTGCTGTCCATTGCTGGAACTCAGAGAAAATACATCAGTGAGTAAGTTCATGTGTGGGGCTTTTGAGAGGAATGCCTGGGATTCTAGCAGCCCTCCATTTCAACATGATGGAATTCTTCTGATTTTCATAGCTATATGTTATGGGACTCTACTTACAGACACTGGTGCTCTGAACTGGGCAACCTAGTGTGGGGCTGGGACCCCTTGCTCCTCAGGGAAGAAATAGTGATGGAAAACTTTCTGACGCTGGAGAATGAAATAGACATACAAGCCCAGGAATCACAGAGTCCCAAACAAGATGAACCCAAACAGGCCCACAACAAGACACATCATAATTAAAATGTCAAAGGTTAAAGAGAAAGAGAGAATTTTAAAAGCTGCAAGAGAAAAGCAGTTAGTCCATCACCATCAAACCAATATTACAAGAAATGTTAAGGGACTTCTTTAATAAAAAATAAAAGATAAAAAATATGAATAATAAAATGGCAATAACTACATATCTATCAACAATTACTTTAGATATAAATAGATTAAATGTTCCAATCAAAAGACATGAGGTGGGACAAGGGGACAGCGGCATCTGGCTTCCAAACTTGCTCCTGAGGACTCTGGATGCTTTCTGCTATCATGTTCCATGCCAAAGGTTGACACCGGCAGAAAACAGTTTCAGGCGAGAATGTTCCTTCCTATAGCAAGACAATAGAAGTATCTGCCAAGCCTTAATTCTCAAATGGGTTTTCATTGTTAAAAATAATTGTTTAAATCCTAAGAGAAGATCATAAAAAATTGCATAGATAATAGAGGCTCTGTTCATCCCTCTGGCGACCAAATCAAAGTTGCGACGTAAATCAAGGGCAAGCAGCAAGGGAAAATCACCTGGGATCTTGATAAACAAGTCATACAACCAGGGAGAAATACAAGAAAGCACCCTGCAACAGCAGAAGGTAGGACAGAGCGAGGACGTGGGGCTGCCCAGCCCAAGCAGCTGAGTGAGATGGAGGCTGCGGCAGTGGCAGACGCCTCTTAAAGGGGTCGCATCTGTGAGCGGATTTTTGCAGTGACGGACCTGCTCACTCTGAGCACCAGTGCCAACCCAGCTGCGTGCAGGAAGCACGAGGGATTTACAAGGAGATATTGTCAGAGAGAGGGTTGAGGCAGGACTCACTCGGTACAGAAGAGCTGGTGGTATCCATTGTTCTGTTGAGCCCTCCCCTCTACCAGTGGGCGAACACAGCGCCACCATAGCCATGAGATCATCAACCTGGATAACAGTCACTCTGCCCAGAGGATTCCTTGAAACCCAGCCTCACCCAACTCGCAGCCCCACCCAAGCCACATCCAGGTATATCCTCAGCGAGTCAGGTGCTCCTTGCTGAGCAGTGCCTGGACTCATATAGGAGGCAGCTAGCCTCAGTTTCTGGTGTGCCCTTTTGGGGCAACTATATACACAGCATCTGTGGATTGCTTGCTGAATCTTAACAGGTGGCCCTAGAGAGGTAGAGGCTTGGGCTAAGTTTGGCCTGCAGCTGAACCCTCTCAGGACTGTGCCACTGAATACCTATTTCACAAATCCACACTAATAAGACCAAGAGATTTAGAAACTTTGCTTAGGACATAGAAACAGACATTAAAGGCAGCCAAAATGGGAAGACAAAGAAGCAGAAATTATATGAGAGAACAGATCAGAGATCCAGATATAATGGAGTCAAGTAATCTAACAGATGCAGAGTTCAAAACGCTGGTTATAAAGATGCTCAACAAACTTTTGAGAAGTGTAGAGAACTACATCAAAGAGATAAAAAATATAAAAATGGAAATGGAAATTATAAAAGGGAACCAGTCTAAAATGAAGAACACATTATCTGAGATAAGAAGTATATTAAATGGAATAAACAAAGGAATAAACAAAGTGAATAAAGAAAAGGATCAAATGCCCTATCTAGAGGACGGGAAAGCCGAGGACACACAAGCAGAATGTCAAGAGATAAGATGCCAAGACTATAAAAATAATTTAAGGAGCAAATGGGACACTACTAAGGGTCTGGATATCCATCTGATCGGCATAACTGAAGAAAATCAAGATGTTGAACAGCTGTTTGAAGAAATAATGATGGAAAACTTCCTTAACCTGGTGAAGAAAATGGACATAAAACCCCATTAAACTCAGAGAGTCCCCAAAATCAGGGATCCAAAGAGGCCCACGCCAAGAAATCGTAATTAAAATGCCAAAGTTTAATACAAAGAAAGAATATTAAAAGCAGCAAGAGAAAAACAAATAGTTACTTATAAAGGAACGCCCATAAGACCGGCAGCTGATTTCTCAAAAGAAACTATGCAGGACAGAAGGGTTTGGCAAAACATATTTGACAGGATGAAGACCTGGGATCTACAACCCAGGATACTTTATTCAGCAAACCTATCATTTAGGGTTGAAGGACAGATAAAGAGCTTCTCAAACAAAAATAAGCTAAAGGAATTTATCACCACCAAGCCAGTATTACAGAAAATGTTGGAGGGACTTCTTTAAAAAGAAAAAATACAAAAGATACACTTCAGATGAAAAGACACAAACAGACTAAAAGGAAGAGAATGGAAAAAGATATTCCTTTGATGTACCTAGAAGATATTTAAGTCAGAGAAAGATAAACACTATATGATTTCACTAATATGCAGAATCTAAGGAATAAAAAGAACAAACTAATCAAAAAAGACTCGCAAATATAGTAGACATTGGTGTCAGACAGAAGGATGGGGATTTGGGGGGCTGGGAGAATGGAGTGTAGGATCAAAGAAGTACATATTAGTAGCTGATGGATGGTCACAAGAATGGGGAACACAACACAAAGAATGCAGTTAACATTAATATGTTGGCTAGGTGGAGGGTCAAGGGAGAGAGGGAGAAATTGGAGGGATTATTTTACAAACTATATGGATGTCTAGCTAATGTACTGTATACTTGAAACTAATTAAATTAATTTTAAAAAGACATGAGGTGACTGAATGGATAAGAAAACAAGACCCTCACATATATCTGCCTACAAAGATATACACTGATTGAAAATAAAGGGATATAAAAGCATTTTTCATGAAAATGGCAACAACAAAAAAAGCTGAGATAGCAATACTTATACCAGACAAAATAGACTTTAACAAGAGACAAAGAAAGATCCAGTAATCCCACTTCCGGGTGCTTATCTGAAGAAATCCAAAATAATACCTGAAGGGGCATATGCATCCATATGTTCAGTGCAGCATTATTTACAATTATATGGAGGTAAGCTGGGTGTCTGTCAGTGGATGAATAGATAAAGAAGAGATAGTACATATATACAATGAAACATTACTCAGCCATAAAAAAAGAATGAAATCTTGTTATCTGCAACAATATGCCTGAACTTAGAGGGTATTGTGCTGAGTAGAGTAAGTCAGACAGAGAAAGACAAATGTCATATGATTTCACTATATGTGGAATCTAGAAAATAGGATAAATAAACGAACAACAGAAATAAGCTCATAGATATAGAAGTTTATGTATTTTATTAGGGTAATTTTTTTAGAAACTATAATTTATTCTGGGGATTTTTTTTTTGGTTAGTTATATTACTTTTATTTTCTACTTCATTTATTTTCATTTTCCACTCAGAGATGTGTCTTACAATTGGCTAATTTTCTCTATAGGAATGTCTAATTTGCTACTTAATTGATCCATTGAGTTTTTTTTTTCCCAATGCTATACTCTCATTTTGAAGCATTCTATATGAAGTTTTTATTTTTATATTTGTCTTTTTCTTTCTATCAATTCTTATTTTTTCTTTATATATATTTCTTCTTTTATGTATCTAATATTTTAAACACATTGTATAATTATTTTACACTATTTTTTTTAAAGGGTCCAAATTTCCTATATATCTACATATTAGATAAACCAATAGAGACTTTTTCCCCCATCTAGAATCCAGGCAGAAACAGCATGCTCTGTTAGAGGATAGATTTTTATTCTTATATATTTTTTCTAGTATCCAGGCTTAATGCTTGGGGTCTCAAACAAAATCCCCACCTTATGTTTCCTATCCGCATATGGGCAATGAAATGCAATCCACTCTAGGTAGCCACAATATTAGCTAATTTGCTCAGCATTTTTATTTCTCTCTTTTAGTCTGCCTTCTTGGAGGTATCCCTTTTATTATTATAAAATATACAATAAAATATTCATTACATTTAAAATACTTACAATAGGAAGGTTTTTAAGTATCCACTTCACAATATTGTCGTAATTCATTAGAAAAACTGTTATTGAGTGAACATGGCACATAGCCTTTCCTCTATAGTGGTGCTTATGGACTGCTTTTTATACTACTAGATTGACATTTGTACTAAGAATTCTCATTTCAGAGATACCATGGCTGAATCAGAGATAACTCATCCAAACTCTGTGTGTGTGTGTGTGTGTGTGTGTGTGAGAGAGAGAGAGAGAGAGAGAGAGAGAGATTGAGAGAGAGAGAGAGAGAGAGAGAGAGAAACTGCTCTTAAGAACTTAACTTTCTGTACATGACCACTTTGGCACAATGATTTAATTACTGAGAAAAGGGAGATCTTTAGAAACATGACAGAGTGAGAGACGTCCCCAGATCTCTCCCCTTGAAACAATAATAAGCTGAACATCTAAAACTCAACAAAAAACACCCCAACTGCGCACCAGCACATCTGAATGTGGAATCCATAAGAGCTACCACAGGTCAGAACCCTGGTGTCGGGTGGTGGACTCAGAGAAATAAAGAAGCTGCCTCTCGCAGCCACCAGAGCTTCCTTCAGGAGGAGGAGGAGAGGAGAAGGAGAGGCGAGTTCCTGTGGCGGGTTCCCTAAACAGCCCTGCCTGGAAATGCTGCAGGGCCCAGTCATCAGGGCAGAAAGCAGAGAAGCAGGACAAGACCGCAGAGGAACAACAGTTGATTTTGCTGGCGAAGATTGCAAAACTGAGGCTGAGCTGCAGCCCCCAACACCCAACCCAGAAGGCCCTTTCCCCCATACCCTCCGTCACTGATCACTGCAGAGCCCCAGGGGAAGTTGAGCAAATGCTTCCGAGGTTGTCGCTGACACTGAAGGGACTGAAACTGAGGGTAGCAAGCATGATTAAATATCTACACGAAAATTTAAAAAGCGTTATTAAGACTTTATATAAAGCAGGGACCCAAGAAGCTTAGACGCCACCTACTGGAAACCAAAAGAAAAATGCCTTCTTTGCAACAGGCTAAAGAGAGATCTTCATATAATAAATCATCTTTCTGGAAAAACAGTAGAATACACTTCCATTACTGCCCAGGCAATGAAATAGTCCATTAAACACCATGAACAACCAAGGTAACAAGGTATCTCAGAAAGAAAGAGAAAAATCTCCAGAAAATAAGCTTACATAGAAATATGTGACTTAAAGACAGAGAATTCAGGATGGTACTTCTGAAACATCTTAAATCAACAATTTCAGTAATTAAGAAAACAACTAAATGAGCAGAGCAAGGAGATTGAAACTCTCAAAAAGAACCAAATAGACTTTTGGATATAAAGAACACATGGCAAGAGTTGAAAAATGAAATAGCAAACTTGGGAAATAGAGTCGACCAAATGGAGGAAAGGACCAGTGAGATTGAAGACAGAAATCTAGAAATAAATCAGAAAGAAAAAGAGAGAAACCAAAGAATAAACAATAATAAAAGAGAAATACAAGAACTAGCTGATAACATCAGGAGAGGAAACATAAGAATAATGGGCATTCTCGAAGGGAAGGAAAAGGAGCAGGAATTAGAAGGCATTTTCAGACAAAGAGTTGACGAGAATTTCCCAAATGTAAGGAATGAGCTGGAGTTTGGAATTCAAGAAGTCAACAGAATACCCAATTATCTCAACCCAAGAAGGCCTTCACCAAGACATATTGTACTAAAAATCAGTGACAAAGACAGAATTCTCAGTGGAGCCAGGGAGTAAAAAGCGGTAACATATAAAGGTAAGCCCATTAGATTATCCTCAGACTTCTCAGCGCAAACCTTACAAGCCAAAAAGGAATGGAATCAAATATTTAAACTATTAAGTGAAAGAACTACGCACTACAAGTAAATACCGAAAGGGAGCAGCTTACCTAAAACAAAGTGACCAAACAACAACAACAACAACAACAACAACAACAACAACAAAACATAATTAGGAGTAAAGTGACCATCAGGCAAAAAGAAGCAGAAGAATGCAACCCTTACTAAGAACAGGGCATTATAAGCTTCAATAATAAGAGAATTGCTATAACAAGATAGTAATGAAAGTTCAGCATACATAAGAACAAATTGAGATAACAGTGACTGAAAACGGAGGATCCAAAGATCCATATTCGCAAAGGGGATTGGAGATAAGGCATGCACAGAAGAAAATGGATGACTGTATATATATATATAACTATTCTTTACATATTCATAATGGTAACCACACGCCAAAGATTCAGAACCATTGTACATAACATAAAACAAGAAGGACCAGAGGGAAAACCCACAAAAGACAACCAAAATAAAGAAAAGAGAAGCACAAGAACAAGGAAGCAATGGAAACACTGAGCTAACAGAAAGCAAAAGATAAAATGACTATAAGAAGACCTCATATTTCAATAATCACCCTAAATGCAAATGGACTAAACTCACCAATAAAAAGCCAAAGAGTTACAGAATTAATCAAAAAACAAAACCCAACCATACACTGCCTCCAGGAGACACATCTCAGCCCCAAAGACAAATATAAACTCAGAGCGAAAGGGTTAATAATGATATTTCAAGCAAATGGCATTCAGAGAAAAGCAGGAGTAGTGGTACTAATATCAGATGAAATAGACTTCAAAATAAAAAAGGTAAAGAAAGATACTGAGGGACACTTCATAATGATAATTGGGAATCATACCCCAAGAAGACATAACACATATTAATATCCATGCTCCCAATCAGGGAGCCTCATAATAGCTTCATAATAGGCTCCCTGATTGGAGGCATGGATATTAATACGTGTTATGTCTTCTTGGGGCATGATTACTAGCAAGAACTAAAGAGAGAAACAGACAAAAACACTATCGTAGTTGGGGACCTAAATACCTCACTGTCAAATATGGACAGATCATCCAAACAGAAAATCAATAAAGAAATAACATCCTTAAATGACACATTAGACCAGCTGGACATAATTGACATTTACTGAGCTTTCCATCCCAAAACAGCTGCTATACATTCTTCTCTAGAGCACATGGAACATTCTCAAGAGCACATGGAACATTCTCAAGAACAGACCACATACTGGGAAACAGAAATAGCCTCAACAAGTATAAGAGGGTTCAAATCATACCAACCATATTCTCTGATCATAATGCTTTGAAACTAAAGAAAGAAATCAAGAACACAAATACATGAAGTTTAAACAACATGCTACTTAAGAATAACTGGGTCAAAGAAGAAATAAAAAGAGGTCAAGAGATACACAGAAAAAAATGATAATGATAATACAACATATCAAAACTTTTGGGACACAGCAAAAGCAGTAATAAGAGGAAAGTTCATATCATTACAAGCCTATCTCCAAAAACAAGAATGAGCCCAAATTAACAACCTAACGCTTCATGTTAAAAAAAAAAAAAAAAAAAAAAAAAAAAAAAAAGAAAAAACAAATGGGGCACACACACACA
>NW_006438867.1:269447-342250 GCF_000325575.1 Pteropus alecto | reverse complement strand
TAAAAAAAAAAAAAAAAAAAAAAAAAAAAAACTAGGAAAGGAAGAACGAATGAGGCCTAAAGGCAGCTGAAAGAAAAAATAATCAAAATTAGAGCAGAAATAAACGAAATTGAAAACAGAAAAATAATAGAGAAAATAAATACAACCAAGAGCTGGTTCTTTAAGAAGGTTAATAAAATTGACAAGCCCCTGGCTAGACACACTAAAGAAAAAAGAGAAAAGACACAAATAAACAAAATCAAGGATGAAAGAGGGGAAATTACAACTAACATCGCAGAAAAACACAGCATCACGCAAGAATACTATAAAAAAGTATACAACACCAAATTTAATAACTAGAAGAAATGGACCAGTATTTAGAAAAATACAATCTTCCTAGACTGAATCAAAAAGATCTGGAAAATCAAAATAGACTGATCAGCAGTATGGAAATGAAAACGATCATCAAAAACCTAGCAAAAAGTAAAATTCCAGAACCAGATGGCTTCACTAGTGAATTCTACCAGACATTCAAAGAAGATTTAATACCTATTCTCCTCAAACTTTTCCAAAAAATCCAAGAGGTGGCAATACTTCCTAACTCATTTTATGAGGCCAATATTACTCTGCTACCAAAACCTGGTAAAGATAACACAAAAAAAGAAAACTATAGACCAATATCTCTCATGAACACAGATGTAAAATTCTAAATAAGATACTAATGAACCGAATACAGCAATATATTAAAAAGATTACACACCATGAGCAAGTGATTTCATCCCAGGGGCACGGGGATGGTTCATCATATGCAAATCGATTAATGTGATACACCACATTAATTAAAAAATAAGAATCATATGATCCTATCAATTGATGCAGAAAAAGCCTTCGACAAGATAAAGCATCCATTTATGATCAAAACACTTAACAAAATCGGTATGGAAGGAAAGAATCTTAACCTAATAAAGGTCATATGTGACAAACCCTCAGCCAACATTGCACTTAATGGTGAAAAACTAAAAGATTTCCCTCTAAGATCAGGAACAAAGCAAGACTGTCTAATATCGCCGCTGTAATTCAGTAGAACATTGGAGGCACTTGCAAATGCAATCAGGCAAGAAAAAGATATAAAAGACATCCAAATAGGAAACCAAGAAGTTGAACTGTGACTATTTGCATATGACATAATTTTTCTATATAGAAAGCCCTAAAGATGCCACAAGAACACTACTAGAAATAATAAGCAAATGCATTAAAGTCTCTGGATACAAAATCAATGTTCAAAAATCCATAGTGTTCCTATCATCTAATAATGAAGCGTCAGAAAAAGAAGTGGAAAAAATAATTCCTTTTGCAATTGTAACAAAAAGAATAAAAATACCTAGGAATAAATCTAATGAAACATGTAAAGGACCTATATGATGAAAATTATAAGACCTTAAAAATGAAGAAGATACAAAAAAAATGGTAAGATATTTCGTGTTCTTGTATTAGAAGAATTAACATAGTTGAAATGACCTTATTACCTAAAGCCTTATATAGATTTAATGCAATCTCCATCAAAACTCCATCAACATTTTCTTAAAGAAATAAAACAAAAATTCATCAGATTTATATAGAAGCACATATATGGAAGCACAGAATTGCCAAAGCCATCCTGAGAAGAAAGAATGAGGCTGGAGCCATCACTCTATCTGACTTCAAATTATACTATAAAGCCACAGCAATCAAAACAGCTTGGTATTAGTAGATAAATAGGCACATGGACCAGTGGAACAGAATCGAGAATCCAGAAATAAACCCATATTTATATGGGCAAATAGTTTTTGACAAAAACACCAAAAATTTCAGTTGAGAAAGGAATGTCTCTTCAATAAGTGCTGCTGGGAAAACTGGAAAGCCACCTGCAAAGGAATGAAACTAGACTTTTGTCTATCACCACACACCAAAATTAAGTCAAAATGGATTAAGGACCTGAATATAAGACCTGAAACAATAAAATGCATAGAAGAAAACATAGTAACTAAACTCAAGGACCTTGGACTTAAAGAGGATTTTATGAATTTGACCTCAAAAGCAAGGGAAGTAAAAGCTAAAATAAATGAATGGGACTACATCAAACTAAAAAGCTTCTGCTCAACAAAAGAAATCACCAACAAGGTAAAAAGAAAGCCATCCAAATGGGAAAATATATTTGTAAGCAACACCTTCAATAAGGGCCTAATATCTAAAACATATGAAGAACTCATATAACTCAGTAACAACAAAAACACAGACAATCCAGTCAGAACAGGACCTGAACAGACACTTCTCCCTAGAGGACATACAAATGGCCAACAAATTTATGAAAAGATGCTCAACATCGCTAGCTATTAGGGAAATGCAAATCAAAACCACAATGAGATACCATCTCATACCTGTTGGAATAGCTATAATCAACAGGAGAAGTCTTAACAAATGCTGGAGAGGAGGTGGAGAAAAAGGAACCCTTATACACTGTTGGTGGGACTGCAAATTGGTACAGCCACTATGGAAAACAGTATGGAGGTTCCTTGAAAAACTAAGAATTGATCTACCACATGATCCAGCAATCCCTCTACTGGGTATTCACCTCAAAGACTTTAAAACCCATATCCAAAAAGATGTTTGCACACCGATGTTCATAGCAGCATTATTCACAGTAGCCAGTAGATTGAAGCAACCGAAGTGTCCTACGATAGATGATTGGCTAAAGAAGCTGTGGTACATATATACGATGGAATATTACTCAGCCATAAGAAGAGATGAAATATTGCCATTTATGACAATACGAATGAACCTCAAGATAATCATTCTAAGCTAAATAAGCCAGACAGAAAAAGATGAAAATCACATGATATCACTTTTATGTGAGATATAAACCTAAAAGCAAAAAAATGAGCAGGACAAACAAACAGATTCATGGACATGAACTATAGGCTAGTGGTTACCAGAGGACTATAGACTAGTGGTTACTAGTGGGGTTGGGAGGAGGGGAGAGGTAGATAGGATAAGGGGGTCAAATATAGGGTTAAAGGGTAGGGAGAAGTAGGTAAAGGGGATCAAATATATGGTAGCTGAAGGAAACTTGCCTTTCGGTAGTAAACACACAATAGACTATACAGATGTCAAATGATAATGTACACCTGAAAATTATATAATTGTATTAACCAATGTTACCCCAATAAACTTAATTTAAAAAATAAATAAAAATAAATAAAAAATAATTACTGAGAAACCTCTGATATTTCTTGTAATATATTCGTAGATATCCATGTCAATCAAAAAAAATTATTTGAAGGATTATTTTAATTATATAATTGTATTGCTTTACATAATGCATTCTTTACATAGACAGCATCTCATAGCAAGATATTAATGAGCACAAAAAAGAACCATTGTAAACCAAGTTTCCATATGAAAAAGACAGGCTAGTTACAGAAAGAAATCTAACTGTGGGCAGTGAACTCACAATGCAATATATATATATATATAGATATATATATATATATCTTACTGTTGAATTATATACTTGAAACTAACTGAATTTCATTAACCAATGTCACCATAAAAAAGCTAAATAAATAAATTTTAAAAATGAAAAGAGAACATTTGATAAGGTAAGGAAAATTGGATAGAGCCTGAAAAAACTTCTCATGTATCATTAATTATTGTTAGTGACAGATAAATAAAGGAGAAAAGGCAATCACAAATTTGAAGCCAGTGAATAAAAACTGTCTCAGTATTTCCCTAACAGCATGTATACAAATATGTATTTAATATAAAGCATTTGAAAAACTCTTTCTTAACTTGTATCCTTTTTTAGTGTCTAAGTTGAAAAGGATCTAGGACAGGATTGGTGAAGAGTCAAGTGAGACTTCAATCAAGCAACTCAGTTTCTATATGAAACAAGTTTTAACTTGCCTCATTTGTTATCTTGACTATTTATCCATTCTTTTCCTTGGCTACAATCCATAAAACTGCAACTGCATGAAAAATAAATGCAAAAGTACAAAAGACACAGACAACAAAAACGCACCATTTTTGTTTTATCTGACTTATCTCTATCCTTACCACTTGCTTGACTTTCAATGCCAGGAAATATCTTCAAGTGAGAGAATTAGTGTGTGTCAGCCAAGTAATATCTTTCCTCCTTCATATCCCTTATCTACCTGCATACTGTAGCTGACCTTAATTTTTGTAATTCAACAGGAAGCCTTTTTTGTTTGTCTTTGAAAACCACTTTAATACATCTGTTATATAATTATCCACAAAAATAACACAAAGAGAAACATGGAAACAAAAACATCTTTCCCTTTCTTCCATGAATCAAAATGTCTCTGGGTGTTTGCTTCTATAAGCAGTTGATCTTCCTACATTAAGGCAAAAACTTTAGTTTGGAATTTTTATTTATTATTATTCAGATCTCACTAATGTCCTCCATTGTGGGAAGCAACACAGGTTTTCCAAGGATAACATAAAACAAAGTAAATAATAATCCCTTCCCTGAGAAAGCTTTCATTGTAATGAAGAAACATGGCAAATGCACATTTAACACACTCCCAAATGGAAAAATTCAGCAGAAAATACATAATTAAATAAAATCAAATGCAATGGGATCCTCTATTTAAAATAAATTCACAATATAAAAAAATTAACTTAATAATATACATATAAGTACAAATTTAGCTTTGGAAGAAGAAACTTGCCACTTTAAAGATTCCCTAGTGCAGTAAATCAAGAGATGGAATCTCTGAATGTTACATTGCAGTTTAACAAATATTCATTTGTTCAGGAAATTTTTTTTTGAGAATCCAATATGCACTCATTCATACATATTCTTTCAAAAATTGTAAATTGAGCACCTCTGCACTAGCATATTGTTAGGTGCAACCGCAAACAAAAGAACCACAACTTCTAAACTCATGGACTTTTCAGACTTTGAGGTAGCATAAAATAAATAAGTAAATGGGCAAGCATAAAACAAATGTGATAAGTGCTCTTCTAGAGAAAGAATAACTTTCCCAACCCAGTTTCAGGAAGGGCTTCTTAGAAAACATGATTTCTTATTTTCCTATCTGAAATTTGAAGACAATATTACATTAATTTAAAGAAGAGAGAAGAAAAGTGTGTTTCTAGCAAGAGAAACTTACAAGTGTGCAGGCTAAATGCATGTGATGCATCCAAGGAGGTGAGCACTTAGGTATAGCAAAAATCTAGAGCTCAAACGAGTGAATAACAAAGAGGAGTTTGGAGAAATAGGCAAGGAGTCAATCTTGTAGGACCACGTAGCCATGTAAAGGAGTTGTGTTTTATTATTGAAATAGAAACAGGAAACTACTGGAAATATCACTCAACTCTGGCTAAGGTCTGCTCAAGAGGCTGCTAGAGGAATACAGGTGATAGGTGACAGCGGCCTGAACAGGGTGATTGTATGAGGATAAAGAGATAATGTTGAGGAGAATAGACATGACATGGTAATTCATTGGATGTAGGACAGAGGATAGGAAAGACTGAAGAGTGATGCCTTAGTTCTACCTACTGCAATTAGGTTAAAAGTAGTACAGTTCACAAAGATAAGGAGAGCAAGAATGGACCTAATAGGGACAAAACAATGAGTCCATTTAAGACGTGTTATTTTGAAGACCTTACATGGCTTCAAAGTAGTGGACATCTAGTATGTGAATGGAAATACAGGTCTAGAAATTAGGACAGAGTTCTGTGTTAGTGACAGTAATTTACATATTTTTCTATTGACAATAATAAAAAACATGGGAGACGATAAGATCTACAAATACCAATAGGCATATGAAAAGATGCTCAATGTCATTAATCATCAGGGATATGCAAATTAAAACCACAATGAGATATCACCTCACACTTATCAGAATGGCTACCCTCAATAAATCAACAAACAACAAGTGTTGGTGAGGATGTGGAGAAAAGGGAACCCTCGTCCCTGTTGGTGGGACTATAAATTGGTATGGCCACTATGGAAAGAATTTTGGAGGTTCCTCCAAAAATTAAAAATAGAACTACCATATAACCGAGCAATTCCACTTCTGGGTATTTATCTGAAGAAATCCAAAACACTAATTTGAAAATATATATGCACCCATATGTTCATTGCAGCATTATTTACAATAACCAGATATGGAAGCAACTTTAGTGGCTCTCAGTAAATGAATGGATAAATAAGAGTGGTACAATACAATGGAATATTACTCAGCCATAAAAAAGAATGAAATCTTACCATTTGTGACAACATGGATGGCCCTAGAGGATATTATGCTAAGTGAAATAAGTCAGACAAAAAAACATATTATTTCACTTATATGTGGAATCTAAAGAACAAAATAAACAAACGAAATGAAAACAGACTCATAGATACAGAGAACAAATTAGAGATGGGAGTAAGGATGGGTGAAAAAGGTGAAGGAGTTAAAAAGTACACATTGGTAGTTACAAAATAATCACAGGGATGTGAAGTACAGCACAGGGAATATAGTTAATAATATTGTAATAGCCACATATAGTGGCAGGTGGGCAATAGACTAATTGGGGGGATCGCTTACTTCATAAATTATATAAATGTCTAAACACTATACTGTACTCCTGAACCTAATATAAAAATAATATTGAATGTCAACTCTAATTGAAAAATTATAATTAAAAAAATTACAGAAAAAATGTCCTCATATGATTTATAATATTGATGGGTTTAACACAAATCTCATTCTGAAAAAAACAAAGAGTGTATTTTATTATTGCTAAGCAAAAAATGGGAAATGACGAAGAGGAAGCTAGTCAGCATAAGGGTATGACAATCTCAACAAAGAAAGTGCTAAAAAGAATCTAAGAATTAAACATGTTTCAGTGTCTAAGTGCTGTAAAATACTCTTAAATCTGTTATATCTAGCATGTAACAAGCTTGGTCATTATTTTAATTCTTCTCACTTACCCAAAACTTTGAACCAGTCTATTTGGGGGATTTTTTTTTAAATATACAACTATTTTACTCATTTTTTAAATAATAGGAAAGATAAACCCAATGCTTATTTTAGAGGAATTTGTTATCATATTTGTTGAAATACTTCATGTCTTACTAGCTTTTTGATCAAGTTTATTAATGTTTCTAAACTTCAGTTTCTGTAAGTAAAATGGAATAGTAATTTTACCTATTTGTTTTTCTTTTAGAAATTGACATCTTATGATGGTGCTTTGCCTATCATATACATAGTTTATAAAATGAAAACAATGCTGCTAACCATAAAGTACCGTCTATGCAGACTTTTACTAGTTTATCATGGAAGTAAGATAGTATGACCAGTTTAATGGGGAGAAAGCCAGTTTAATGGGGAGAAAGCCAAATCTTATTCTTGTGCAATGATACAGATAAAATACTAACAGTTGTCACTTTTGAACACTGTTCCAAGGACTTTATGTTCCAACGACTTTACATGAATTATCCAGTTAAACCTCAAGACAACTCTATGAAATGGGTATTCTCTTCATCTGATAGATGGAAAAACGAGATTTAGAGAAGCTAAGAAAATTACTTAAGATCGCGCAGATCTAAAGTATTGGATGCATGTCTTAAATTTAGGTCTATTTAACTCAGATTTAATGTGCTTCATCGCTAGGCTATAATGAATCCTGAAACTCATCAAGGGGATTAAAATATAATAATATCTGATAACACAACTGAAGGGAAGCAATTGTCATAGAATCTAGAAAAGAATAATTCAAATACAGATCAACATTGGTTGAGGGGGAGTGTTGTTTCTGAAGGTGATCAATTTTCAGTCACTAAAATGTATGTAATTGGAGCAGAGAAAATGTTCAAACCTGTTACACAACCTAGATGAAATAACCCACATGACTCTCCAACACTCTTTGCTCTGATTGTTGTGTTCATCTCTGTAGTAATGGGTATACCAGATGACAAATCAACTAACCAACTGTTCTCTGACTAAAATGAAATAAATTTTTTGTGACTGTATAACAGAGAACACTTAATTTTGTAACTATGTAACAGAGAAATCTTAATTTTAAAAAGTTAATCAATTTCCCAAAGCCAGGTTATTCCTCAGTGTAATTATAAGGTGACTTTTCTGTGCCTGCAGAGTGGAGAACCGTGACCTGGACTATAAGTGATTTATCTTAAGTACATGTGTCTAATAATCTCAGGAAGGGACTAAAGGTTTTCTCTGTGCTAACTCTTAGCAGTATGAGAGTAGAGCAGGGGCTTGAAGCACAGAAATATGTCCCAAAAAAATCTGTTACATTTTTAAGAACCAGGTAAAATCTTTACTGTGTTTGGAAGAAACTTAACGTGAGCGACACACTGATGTAAGAATAATGTTGTGTTTTGTGAAGATAACCTAAACATCCAATATCAATGTTTTTAGTCCTCAGTACTTCAGAAAAGGTTACGATTTAATACCACAGCATTCATTCATTAGGATAAGTATTAAGTTGGTGCTAACAATATTTTACTAATCTTTGCTGTCAGTCTTTGGAAGTTAATTTAGGAATATGCAAGCTGAATCCACTTTCAGCTTTTTTGTGATAACCTACAGGGGGTTTGACCACCATAGAAAAATTACCATTTTAAATATGAGTCAGGGAGATGTAAAAGGCAACATGGTGAGCCCTATGGTAAATGTGACTCAATTCAATACCATTCAAAAGCTGATTGACATCAGAAAAGTTTTCTCAACAACAGGAGTACTGAAAAGAAGAAAACATTTCTAGTGCTGGAAAAATATATCGTGGCATTGTGTGTCAGTGAAATATGTTTTATTCATTTGTGGTGAGCTGAAAGACCTGGTCATCCTTTTTCTTCTTGATTACTGTTTTGTAGTTGCATTAGTGTAAACTCCAATTAAGTAATGCCAGGCCAGTCATTGTAAGGAATGGCCAAATTCAATGAAAGTAACAATTTGACAAAACAAACTTACCTGTTGTATTTAGTATACTTGAGTTAAAACAATATTAAAAATCAAGAAATGGAAAAATGTGTTTCTAATTTTCAAATATTATAGTATTGCAGCCATTAACAAACTATTAACATAATGATACTAAGGATTCAGTGAAAGCCAGTGGATGTTTAGTGACTCTACTCTGTGGAAAGCAGTGCAAGAGTGCACTGAATAATAAACATTATTCCAGGTTTTCTAGATGGGAGGAATATTAGATATAATGATGTTAATATTACACCCTTTAAAAACAAACATAAAATAAAGTAAAACAGCGTATATGAAATGCTTTGCCATTTAAAAAAATCTAATCTTACATACTACACGATCAATACAGCAAATATTTGTTGTGTACCTACTAAGTGTAACAGGTAGAGACTACAAAGATATTTGTTAGATAGGCCAGGATCTCACAATGCTTAAAATCTATTTGGGAATTAAAAACTAAGGCCATAAAAAGTTAAATGAAAATAAAGTATTTTAATAATTATTTGAAATTCATAAAAATGAAACAAAGAAGGTAGAGTGTGATTAAAAGCAATCATAAAGAGGGTTGAATATATTGGTGACAAAAGGAAATTTAACTTTGGGTAGTGAACACACAGTGAAATATACATCTGACATTATTGAATTGTATACTTGAAACCTCTATAATTTTATTAACCAATGTCACTCCAATGAATTTAACTTAAAAAGAAAGCAATTGTATCATCACTATGAGTCAGAAGAGGAACAGATGAAGACTTTAACAGTTGGAAAGTATTCCAACTGTGCATGAGTAAAAGCATGAGGGAAAGAAAGTCTTTGGGGAGCAATGGACAAAACAATTTGGCCAGGTTGCCTTTTCTAAGACAAATTTAGTGCCCAGTTTTTGGGATCAGGTGTTAGGAGACCTGGGCTGTGGGTACACTTTTGCCACTTTATAGTCAAGGAAACTTAATCTATTTTTCTTCTCAGGCTTGTTTTCCCCGTTTGAAACATGAGCATATTATTACCTGAATTTTTTACCCTACAGAATTTTTGTGAGGTCCAAATAACATGATCTGTATGAAAGCACTATAAACACTGGCTAAACAAAAGAAAGGTAGAAATTATTGACAGTAGAATCTGGAAAAATGAGTTTGAAGCACATCGCAGATGCCATTGGATGAGACAAGGAGTTCTGAATTTATTTGATAGGGAGTACCCAGAAGTTTTTGAACAAGAGAGTGAAATAATCAGAGTGGTATTTGGAGGTTAATTAGATATCAATGTAAGTGAACAGAATTGGAAACAAAAAGGGAAGTGGAAATATAGGGTGAGGACAGTGAGGCTGCAAACCCTGTTATGTCTTGGACCTCATGTATAGAGAAGGGAGGAAGGGAATTTGAAAAATGTACATCAAAAAAAAATTATGCTCAATAGGTTCAAAGAATGGAGATGCAATTTATCACAGTTGGTTAGGAGAAAGAACCAGTCTAGGGAAAGGAAGTTAGAAGAAGATGAGAAATTCCATTTAAATATGCCGAGTTCAAGCTCTTTAGAGGATATATACAAATGTAACTGGGCAACGGGCCTCTATAAATATGGAACTGACAAGCTGAAGTTAGAGATTTGTGTTGTTTCATCAGATGTTGCACACCTGATGGTAATAACTGTAACCAGAAGGAAACACGAGAACTAGAAGAGAGGAGAGGGTGAAAAGAGTAAATTATTGTGCAGTAGAACTTAAGATATATTTATAAGAAATTAAGTATGTAAAGTGGAATAAAAAAGGTTACTAGAATGTAGTTCTGCTAAATATTTAAATAGACTGTTAGTTGCAAATAGTAATTAAAAATCCTTTCTTATATAATAAGAATATTGTACAAATATGCAAAATTAAGTACATTATTGGAGTTTTCAAATAAGTACACACTTAGGCCCTGTAAACAAATTGGTTTTAAATAGTGCTTCTTCATAAAATAAATAAAAACTAAAACAGTGGGTTTAGTTCTTTTGCTTTGTATGTCCTTACAGTTAAATTTAAACCATTTTATGATAGCCATTTCACATCATTTTTTTAAAATTATAATGGTTTAATGAGAGAGGTTGCAATATTACAGAATCAGTTCATTTTTAACAAACTCATAAGTGGAAGAGGGTAGGAAAAAAAGAGCATTTGTGAATTTTAATGAGTGAGTCACTCACTAAATGTGAGTAGGAGTGTCTAAAGAAGTGAGACTTCCAAGGGTTGGCCTTTGGGAGAAACTACAAGGTCTCAATCCCCAGTCCTCTCTATTAAATTCTAGACTCAGAACCCAACAGGCCAGGTGTTAACAGGGAATGGCTCCGCAAGGGGTTGAGGTGTAGGAGCACATATTAAAATAAAGCGAATGAGCAATGGTCCCAGGCTGCTGGAGTGGGTTCATTAGCAATGGGAGTACATTTGACTCAACCTATTATAGTCAGTAGCTTGCTGCTATGCTGTTGTGAACTCCTCTGGTCTTTTTGAAACTGTGCTACTCGCAGAAGAAAAAGCATTGAGAGCTTTGTTCCACTGCACACACATGTGCTCGGCAAGCAGCCACTTGATTCTCTCCAGCTGGTCACATGAAAACATTCACTGTTACTACCAGAAAAGGCAAAGCCTGCAGAGTTCTTCATGAGAACAGATAATCATTTTGAATGATTTAAAATGAAGAATGCTCTTTTGGCCAATAAGAAACTGAACACAGGAAACTGTACCAGGACATAAGGCCAGTTCACCCAGAAATAAGTTCTCAAATTCATGCAGTGTACATTTGCAGCCATATAGACTGCTAGAGTGTCTCCATGATATTAAGATTATGATATTAAATAGTACCCATACTGTTCACAATATTAAATTAACTCTGTATTTCAGAGCTTCATAGATATTACATATGTCATGTAATAACAATAACTAATATGAGCACCTTCTTAAGTGTGGTAAGCCTTTTACTTGAATTATTTCATTTAATACATAGACATAAACTGTGAACAAGGTTGTATTATGCTTCAGTTTCATCATCTGTGAAAGGTTAGGTAACTTGTTCAAGGTCATATAGGTGGTAAGCATTTATTCAGGTTGACTACAGAGTTTATGATGTCACTAAACCACTATGCCACCCACCTCATATTATACTGGCAGTGTGTATACATAATGCACCCAGCTGCCTTCTGAGTCTACACTGTAATACTCAAAAATAGTATTAACTAACCTAATAGAGAACTTTATATAATGAAACAAGTTATATACTTGTATATGCATACAGCACATAAGGATCCTAGAATAATTAAAATGTTAACAGTTACAGATATTAGGTTAACTTACACATGAATTATTCCGGTTCACCTTTTACCAATTATAATTCCTTAAGGATCATTAGGAGAGCATTTTATTGCAGTCTGGTTCTTCAGTTAGACAAGGAACATTATTTAGCAAACTGCCCAGTGAAAGGGACTAGCCTTCTGAAAGATTGGATTTGGGCTTTCTTGTCAAGTTCTTCTGGATAAGTGCTATCTTGTGTTTGTTTTCTCTTTTTCGCGGTAACTCTGCCTGACTCCCATCTCTTCCACACAGGAGAATAAATGCTGGACATCTTGTAGATGTCAAAGGATAAATATTGCTGATTTATTATCATTAAAATCCTGAAAGCAGATCACTAAACATTTATGGGAACCTCAAGATCTCAGTTACAGATGAATTTCATTTTAGTGCTAAAAATCACATAAATCTGAGGAGGAAGTTCTCAGATACTAGACTTCAGATTTCATAAGCTTAAAATTATTTTAAAAAGATATTACAGTAAAAAGAATGCATAAAAAGTTGAATAATTAGAAAATATCTATTAATAATGTTGTTAGCATCAGAAATTCCTAATTATTAGCCAGCAACAAATATCTAATGTATCCTTTTATTGAAATCATAAAGCACAAAGAAAATGACAATAAACCAAAAGCTACAACCTGACTGAAAGCAGAATAGTTTAAAATCTTGCCCTGTATGCTCCATGATGTAAAGAGACCAGAGCCTATGAAATACTACAGTGAGCTTATAGAGGTATGATTATTTATTTAGTAAGTTTACTATTTTATGAAATACATGTGTTATGTTGTTGAAAACATGTGCTTAGTAAAATCCATTACTAAATGGACAACAGCATTTCCTTTTATAGTGTTAGAATTTTAAAAATCAAGAAAAAATATATGAAATATATGTAGTGTTTTCTGCCACTTTTGATATACCAATTGGTCAGTGTAAAAATGTGAAACTTGTTAGTTTTCTTCCTTATGAAACCTGTCACTAACCAGAAGTAGTTCTCCTCCAGGGGTCCTTACAGTGTCACCAGTTTTTCTGTGTACCTTCCTTTCTCTTTACAGATATATTACCTTTCACAAGATACGGATAGATTTCATGCTTTCTCTCAGAAGCAGGTCTTTAGTCTTACAGAAGCAGACATTTGAATCTCTTTTTTTCTTTCTTTACTCCTAGTTTATAAATTATATACATACCTTTTTGTAACTGGCCTTAAATACTTAAATATTCTTTTAAATTATGTAAAAAAAACAAAACAAAAAAAAAACACTTGCTACTGATCTGGAGAGATACAAATTTCCCTTCACACTTTATAAAAATAAAGCATTTCCTTATCCTTTCTCTAAAAAATAAATCTTCATTTTGCTATACTGAAACAGACATTTGAAATAATATATATTTAGATGTTTATTCATCAAAAATATTTGCTGACCATCTCTAATGTACCAGATGCTGTGCGAGGGTAAAAGAGACCAAGGATTTTTTCTGCCCTCACTCCACATATTTCACATAGTTCACACATAGTTCAGCACAATGTAATACCTTAATGACATATTGAGAGGTGGGCATTACTCAAGACACTAAAGACAGTAGTGAACAAGATGGGACCAATCTACAGAGGGTCCCAACAAGAAAAGAGGCAAACAGATACAAAATGGCAACAAGGACCAGACTCTACCACAACGGGCGAGTCAAAGGGGCATCCAGCGCAGCCTTGGGTTCCAGAAAGGCCAGTCCATATAAAGAACTAAGAAGACTGAGTCATGTGATTTGGGAGCTCACAAAATGATGTGCATTGTCACATGTCCCCTTAGGTTGTGACAGTCTCTCTACTGTGAAGACAACCTCACTGTTTGGGAGGAGCCAAGTCACAGTACTAAGATCAGCAGTCACTAAGTTTAAATACAGTCTATGAAAAGAAATAAAATGATTAGAACTTTATTAGCTAGTATTATTTTTAAAGTCAGAATAGTCAAAAATAGGCATTGTCAGAGAAAAATAACTATTTTATATCTCATAGGGCTAAAATATATCTGTTTGAATTTCCCTCAGGGTGTTTCACAAACAATCAGTTCTACAGTCCCAGGATGGATGCCACAAAGCTCTGTGGTCAAAATGATAACAAGAAGTTCATTCTTTTCTTCTTTTGTCTTTTTTTATCTTATTCAGAGGAATAATCTTTAGGACCATGCTGACTGCCAGGGAAAGCTTTAAAAAAGCCAAAGCCATAGAATTCGTCACATTTTTATTGCTGCAAGGTAATCTTAGAAATACAAGATAAAATTATAAATAGAATAAGTGTTGATTTTGTAGGTCTTGGGTGCATGTTCTCCAGTTCAGCAAACTGGTAAAATACTATCTACATTACACAATAGCATTTAAAGAAATACAGTTTTAAACCCACTTTCCAGAAAGTCACTATTTTTCCCTGAGAGAAAACAACTATTTTGTTTCCCTGAGAGAAAACAACTATTTTGTGTTCAATAAAGAATGAAGAAAATAAGGATAAATGGGTTGCATGAATCTTGAGTGAGGGAAATAGCTGCCAACAAGAAAAACAACAGTTTCTGAGAAGGGCAAGAAGAATAGACACAGACCTGAAAACTTAGTGATCTGACTTCACACAGTCCCAACTGGATTATCTCCATATTGCAGACCAGAAACTCAAGAACCAAAGAAGTTGGCTTCCCAGTATTAGGAATTTCAGCAGCGAATTAAAGGGGCCTGGTACCCATGGCTTGTAGAACAGTTGTGTGTATTTTTCTCCCATCACATCACAAAGAAGGGAAGACTCCTAGGACCCCTTTCCATGTGGTACTTAAAATAGGAAGTAAGATAGTAGAGTTGACAGCTGCTGCTGAGTATCACAAAGAGAAACAAAGATTCTTATGATAAAGGAGCACATTCCTCTCAGCTTGAAATGAACTAGCTTTAGCTATTTATTCTGGAGTCCCTTTCTTTGCTACCTGCAGGTAGGTGTATTTCAAGTATCACTTGTTGAGCAGTCTGTGGTCAAGATTACTTATTTACTGTCAACCACTTTTTATTCCTGAGACATCACACAGATTGCGTTAGACATCGTGTTAGTCATAATCTTTCTTTGTTCAGCTGTTGGGATTCCCACATAAATCACCCTGATATCAAAGTCTCTATTGATTCTGAAATCTTACTTACAAAATTATTTTTTTTAAAAATGTACATATTATATAACTCCAGGTTGATGAGTGTTGGAACAGTAACAATTTTAAAGGTATGGGAATTTTAAGCATAAAGTGACATCGCATTTTCTATCCCATCCCTCTTCCTATGATGGTATTATCTTGTTTTACTTAATGAAAAAAAAAAATGTTTCTTCAAAACTGAGGAATGTGGCATATTTTAATTTCCTCTTACATACAATATTGTTTCTCTCTTGTCACCCAAGTAAACTCTATAAATCTTTAAAGAAGATATTCTAAAAATATTCACTTTTCCAGATAATCATTTTCAAAGAAAGTACTATTTAATGAAAAAGTACAAATTTTGCAGTATTAGAGATTTATGTTCAAATTCGTCTTTCATCACATGCTATGTGATATTGAGCCAGTTATTTAACCTGTCTCATTTTCATTTTGTTTATAAACACCAGATAAAAATAATTATATTATAAGGATATCATGAGCACTGCATAACAAAGATTCTAGATTCTAATGTGACTTGCAGAGGCAGACACTCAGTATATGTAGCTATTATTATCACATTAATTATAATATTCATTTGTGTCTCTTGTAGGCAGCATATATAAGGGTTTTATTTTCTTATCCATTCATCTACCCTATGTCTTTTGATTGGAGCATTTAATTTATTTACATTGGAAATAACTGTTGATAGAGACGTTGTTATTGCCATTTTATTATTCTTTTTTTTTTTTATCTTTTCTTCTGCTGATGAAAAAAAAAAGTCCCTTTAACATTTCTGGTAATACTGGTTTGGTGATATTGAGCTCCTTTAGCTTTTTCTTGTCTTAGAAGTTCTTTATCTGTCCTTCAATTCTAAATGATAGCTTTGTTGGGTAGAGTAATCTTGGTTATAGGTTCTTACTTTTCACACTTTGAATATTTCATGCCAATCCCTTCTGGCCTGCAAAGTCTTTTGAGAAATCATCTGACAGTCTTATGGGAGCTCCCTTGTAGGAAACTGTTTTTTCTCTTGCTGTTTTTAAGATTCTCTCTTTGTCTTTAACTTTTGGCATTTTAATTAAGATGTGTCTTGGTGTGGGCCTCTTTGGGTTCATCTTGTTTGGAGCTCTCTGCTTTCTGGAATTGTATGTCTATTTCTTGCACCAGATTAGGAAAGTTTTCCATCATTATTTCTTCAAATAGGTTTTGAATTCTTTTCTCTCTCTCTTCTCTTTCTGGTACCCCTAGGATGTGAATATTGATACGCTTGATGTTGTCTCAGAGGCCCCTTAAACTATCCACGTATTTTTGGATTCTTTTTTCTTATTGCTGTTCAGATTTGTTGTTTTCTGCTACTTTATCTACTAAATTTCTGATTCGAAACTCTACTTCATCTCATTTATTGTTAATTCCCTCTAAGTTGTTCTTTACTTCGTTATTATATTCTTCATTTCTGACTATTTCTTTTTTATGTTTTCTTTCTTTATTTTTATGTTTCCTATTTCTTTGTCGAAGTTCTCACTGAGATCATTGAGTATTCTTATAATTAGTGTTTTGAACTCTGCATCTGGTAGATTGTTTGTCTCCTTTTTGTCCAGTTGTTTTTCTTGAGCTTTGTTCTGTTCTTTCATTTGGGACATGTTTCTCTGGCTGCCTTTTTTGGCTGCTTTCCTGTGTTTGTTTATATGTATTAGGTATAACTGCTATGTCTCCCAGTTTTAGTAGAGTTCCTTATGTAGTAGGTGTCCTGTGGGGCCCAATGTCCTGACCTTATGGAGCAGGATTTACTTCAGCAGGGCTCTGGTGCCTGCCTAGTCTGCCCTTTGTGTGTGTCATCTGTGGAGGCAGCCTGGGTAGTGTTCAGGTTCAGACTGAAACCAGCCACCGGTCCTCTCAGCCCTGGGGCCTCCTGGGAGGGCCCCCCCACTACAGGCCAAGTTAGCTGCTGCCTGTGCCCAGCCAGGGGCCACCTGGCATGGTCCATAAAGTGATATACAGATGTCTTCCACCCACACTGGGCTTGGAGGTGCCTGAGAAAGGTTAAGCTGCTAACCAAGGCTAGCTATTGTAGTGCTGAGTTTGGAACCATTTAGCAAGAGGTACAAGGCATGCTGAGGCCAGATGCTTTTTGTTTGGGGTTCGTGAACCTTTGAGAGATTTTAGGAAAGTCCTCAGCATGAATCAAGATAGACCATTTGTTGGAAATCCACTGGAAACCTCTTGGGTGGGCCCACAAGTTGAGTGGGGCAGCATCTCAGGAAATCACCAGTTTGGGGTCAATGGTTTTAGCCAGGTCAATGGGTTTAGGGAGGGCTCAGCAAAGGAACAAGGTCTGGGAGTACTTCCGTCTGGGAGAAAGCTGCCTCTCCAGCCCTCACCCTGCTGCCCCAGTGCTGGAGCTTAGAGTGAGTGAGTGAGCAAGTCCATCAGAGAATTAGTGCATGTGCTGGCCCTTTAAGAGAAATGCCTTCAGCCACAATTCCATCTCACTCAGCCACAATCTACTCTGGTTTTCACAGCCAGAAGTTGTGGGAACAAGCGCTGGAACCCTGGGCTGGAGAGACTGGTGTGGGGCTAGGACCCCTCACTCTTCAATGGGGACCCACACAGTGGAGATATCACTTCCAATTTTTAACTGCCACACACAGGTGTGGGACCAGCCTGTTCCCGGTCCTGCCCCTCTTACCAGACTCAATGTGGCTTCTTCTGTATATCCTTAGTTGTAGGGCTTCTGTCAGCTAGACTTCAGGTGATCCTCAATGATGGTCGTTCTATGGTTTAGTTGTAATTTTGATGTGGTTGTGAGAGGTTACGAGCACAGTATTTACCTACTCCACCATCTTGACTGGAACTCCTCAAATCCAATATTTTGAGGTTATGTTTAAAAGAGGTAAGTTATGAAGATTAATCCTTATTTATTATTAATATTTTATTATAAAATTATTACCTGAGTACTAAACAGAAGTGTATGACTAAATGGCCATCGTCTAGTAATCACCCTCACCAAATCTACACCTCTTTTTTTTTGAGGTCACATAAGTATGATTGTGTCTTTCCATATACATGGTTACATGCACAATTTTCTTTTGACTTTCATTAGAGGTAATTATTGCTATAGTAAAGTGGCAAATAGCACACTTTCTACAGGCAGTTAGTCTTACTTTCTTTCCACTTGACTATTGATCTTGAACTCCTGAACTTCAGTTTTCTCATCTGTAAAACAGAGATGACCTACCTCAAAAGGTTGTTAGGATGATTAAACAAGTTCATATATACTATATATTAAGTCTTTAGAACAGTCCAGGCACACAGAAAATACTCAATAAATGTTCATTATTATTACATGATCATATTATACATGTTATCATACTTATTTCATAAAACAGATTATCATGAAAAGTGTTTTGTGTCAGTACATGTAAACTCTGTTCATTCTTTTTGATTGTTATGTAATATTCCACAGTGTGGCTATAACATATTTAATTATCCCCCTATCGATGAGCATTTAGGTTTTTTCAGATATTTTTCTATCATGCACATGCTGTTGTAAATATCTTCTTTACATATGCAAAATATCATTTATTCACCTCTGATTTTTCATTGCATTCAGTTGTACATGTAACAAAATATATACTATGATTAGAAAGTATCTGTGTTAAGTAATGACAATAATGATGATGAACATTTATTTAGAGCCTATGACATGCCCAGCACTGTTTCAAGCATTTTACACATATACAGTCATTCAGTATTTACAACAAATTTATGAGATCTTGTCTCTATCTCCAATTTTATAGATGAAGAGCTGAGACACAAATGTATTAGATAACTTTCCCAAGACCACCCTGCTACAAAGTGATTCAGTGAGTGCTGTAATCCAGGAACTCTTATAAAGAAAATCTACTTAATTGTGAAAGGATAGACATGATAGAATTTACTATACCATACGCTATAATATCTGCTTGTCAAGAATAGGAGGTGCATATGATGTTCCTTACTAAACAGCATTTGATTATATGAATCTTATTCAGAAATAAGGCCTTTTTTTATGACCTCAGCTGGTCATAAAATAACCTTTTCTAAGTTTCCTTCTAACTTGATTTTGTAAATAAATATATCAAAGTTTTTCATTAACTTATGGAGGCCTCAACCATTCATCATTATTCCTCATTTTTTGTCTTACAGAAAAGGCAAATATTTATTATTAACAATAGAGAAAAATACAAACACTCTGGTACATAAAATACCATTTTAGGGCCTACTATGTCATTTGCTGTATAGCATAAGAATGGAGACATTGGTAAAATGATCAGTTTTTTCTTCCTTCCTTGCTTATGTGATATAGTATCCTATAGGATAAAAACAAAAATAAAAAATTTAAAAAACATTCTATTAGAAAACAGGGTGTTCAGCAGCCAGAAGTTTTGGGGACTTTATTTCTTGAAAGAAAAGTATGGAAAGGCCTAGTCAAAATTATTTAAAATCAATTTTTTTAAAGATAGGAGGAAGTTCATCAGGTCCCCCCCATCCCTGTTTTTTTTTCTGTTTACAAGAATAGTAGATGCTATTTGGGAAAGAAAAGTTAAATGTATAGCAAATTAAATATATATAAGAAATATATAGCAAATAATATAAAATTTTCTTGTAATTCCATCTCTAGAAAATAACCAGTTACCAACTTGACATATATTCTTTCTTATTTTTCTGTGCTTCAATAATGTACACATACATTTTAATAAAATGAATTCTTTTATGCACACCATTCTATAACTACCATGTACAACTTTTTCATTACAGAAACGTACAAAAATTATACAATATGTTCTCTAAAATTAACAAATGTTATCATTTTTCAGTTGCTTCAGATCTTTTAAAGAAATCAAACACCATACATAGAATATAAGTCCCTCCGGTACCATTTAACTACCATAGTCCCCAAAGCAGCAATGATCATAAATTGGATATGTATCTACTTCAACTTGCTTTTCTGTTTTAATCAGCATTGTGTTTTCAGGATCTTGTTATTTTGATGCATTTCATTATTTGTTCCCCTTATCAATGGACATTTGGGTTTTCTCCTTGCTTTAAAAGTATAAATAATGCTTCATTAAACATATTTGTGTTTCTGAATATACATGTGCAGAACTTCTCTAGGGTGTGTAACTAAAGGTAGAATGAATGAGTCATGCTGGATGTACCAGATATTGCCATATCCCCCTTAAATTACAGATCATTTTGCATTCCCACCAGCAGCATCTGAGAATGTGTTTTCTCATATTGTTGAATGATTTAGGTTTTGCCAATCTTATGAATATTAAATAATATCTAATTTTAAGATTATTTATATATAACAATGAAAGTTTCCTTTTCTGAGACTTGAATTTCTATATGATTATCTAATTTTTCCAATTTAGATTATCCAATTTGCTGTTAGTATTTTCATTATGGGAATTTTAATTTATTTTAATTTTTTATTTATTTTAGATGCAATCTTTTGTTTTGGGGAGCAGGGATACAGACATGCATTAGACAAAGATTATTTATATTGTGAATTTTTTTATATTTCACTAAATTGTCCAACTTCATCCATCATTTTCTGAGAGTTGTATGACATAAAATCCACTAGAATTGTAAATTAATCAATATTTTCCTGTAATCTCGTCAATTGTCGCTTTACATATTTCGATATAAATTCAAGATTATAGCAATCTCGGTGGACTGTGCTTTTGTATTATATAAAAGTTCTGCTTTTAATGATTTTGTTTTAAATTGTATTTGGTTTTGCTAATATTGCTACATCATCTCTCTTTATTCCTCTTGGCCTAATATATACTTCTTACATTCTTATATTTTTTTATATTTCCCTGCAATTTTGTTTACAGCTGTTTTTTTATAGGTCTTATTGTTTTTTGTTTTTAATCCAATTTAACAAACATTTTTTTTTAAATAAGAAAAGTTAATCTGTTTACATATATTCTAATTATGGTAATAATTTGAGACTTTTAACTTAGGGCTTTTTCATATGGATTTTTCCTTTACTTTTTTTCTCCTTCATAATTCCTTGGTATATCAAAAAAATTTTTCTTAGCCTTTGTTGTTTTTATTTTAGCTGATTTCTGGCCTTTTGTGGCAGATCTCATAATTTTAACAAAGATTCTTTACTATCTACATAACAAAATTTACTCCCTTGAATGAGACAGACATTGAAATAGTGTAGATACCCAATGAACTTCATTTATAACCTTCTTACTGTTGTCTTATGTTTTAGTTTCAGCATTAAATTGAAAAATATCTATTATGATTATTTGTACTTGTAGTCAAGGGTTGGATTACCTACCATATGTTATTGATTGCTCAACAAAGTTTCTTGCATTCGCAGTTCTTCCCTTTGAATTTACTTTTTTTCTGTGTTTTTAACAATTTCTCAGTGCGCATCTTAGATGAGTAAAACCTTCTTTGATGCCTCACAATATCTATATTTTGTCCTCGCTCTTTTTTTCTTAATTTTTTTTTATTTTCCTATTTAATGACAGTTGACATTCGATATTATTTTATATTAGTTTCGGGTGTACAGCATAGTGGTTAGACATTTATATAATTTACAAAGCAATTTACCCTCTCCCCTGTTAATCTACTATCTACCTGGCGCTGTACATAGTTATTACAATATTATTGACTATATTCCCTATGCTGTATTTTACATCCCCTTGACTATTCATAACCACAAATTTCTACTTCTTAATCTTTTCCACTATTTCACCTATCTCCCCGGCTCCAGTCCCAATTGGGAACCATCAGTATGTTTTCCATATCTACGAGTCTTTTCCTGTTGTGTATGTTCATTTATTTTGTTCTTTAGATTTAACATACAAGCAATAGCATATGATATTTGTCTTTCCCGGTCTGACTTATATAGCTTATTTAACTTATTTAATTAACTTTCACTTAGCATAATACCTTCCATCCATACTGCCACAAATGGTAAGATTTTATTCTTTTTTTTTTTTCACTTAGTAATATTCCATTGTGTATATGTAACACCTCTTCTTTATCCAGTCGTCTATTAATGGGCACTTAGGTTACTTCCATATTTTGGCTATTGTAAATAATGCTGCAATAAGTGTAGAGGTATATATATATTTTCAAATTAGTATTTTGGAATTTTTCAGATAAATACCCAGAAACAGCATTGCTGGATCATAAGGTAGTTCTTTTTTTAATTTTTTGATGAACCTTCATACTGTTTTGCATAGTGACCACACCAGTTTTCGATCCCACCACAATGCATGTGTTCCCTTTTCTCCACATCCTCACCAACAACTGTTGTTTGTTCATTTATTGATGATGTCCATTGTGATAGGTGTGAGGTGATATCTCATTGTGATTTTAATTTGCATTTCTCTAATGATTAAAGATGTTGAGTATCTTTTCATATGACTATATTGGCCATCTGTATTCCTCTTTGGAGAAATGACTGTTCAGGTCCTTTGCCTATTTTTAATTGAATCGTTTGTAGTTTTTTGGTGTTGAGTTGTGTAAATTCTTTATAATTTTATATATTAACTCCTTATCAGGTGTATCATTGGCAAATGTCTTCCTAATCAATAAGTTGTCTTTTCATTTTGTTGATGGTTTTCTTTGCTGTGCAAAAACTTTTTAGTTTGATGTCCCATTGTTTATTTTTTCTTTTGTTTCCCTTGCCCAAGAAGATATATCAGAAAATATATATATATATTACTAAAAGTAAAGTCAGAGAGTTTATTGCTTATATTCTCTTCCAGGAGTTTAATGGTTTCAGGTCTTATGTTTAAGTTTTTAATGCATTTTGAGTTTATTCTTGGGTATGGCATAAAATGGTGATCTAGTATCATTGTTTTGCATGTATCTGTCAAGTTTTCCCAGCACCATTTATTAAATTGACTGTCTTTATCCCATTGTATATTCTTGCCTTCTTTGTCATAGATTAATTGACCATACAGGCACAGATTTATTTTCTGGGCTCTATATTCTGTTTCATTGATCTATGTATCCATTTTTATGCCAATATCATGCCATTTTGATTACTATAGGCTTGTAGTATAGTTTGATATCACCAACTTTGTTCTTTCTCAAGATTGCTGGTGGTATTCAGAGTCTTTTGTGCTTCCATATAAATTATAGGATTATTTGTCATTGGTATTTTGATAGGGATTGTATTGAATCTATAGATTGTTTGGGATAGTATGGACATTTTAACAACGTTAAGTCTTACTATCGATGAACATTTATTTGTATTTTCAGTTTATTTTTTCAATGTCTTATAATTTTCCAAGTACAGGTCTTTTATCTCCTTGGTTAAATTTATTCCTAGATGTTTTATTATTTTTTGATACAATTTAAATGGAATTGTTTTCTTAATTTCTCTTTTTGATAATTTGTTATTGATATATAAAAATGCAACTGATTTTTGAATTTTAATTGTGTATCCTGCTACTTAACTGAATTCATTTATCACTTCTAATAGTTTTTTGATGGAATCTTTAGGGTTCTCTCTATATGGTATCATGTCATCTGCAAATAATAAAGGTTTTCATTATTCCTTTCTAAAATAGATGCCTTTTATTTCTTATTCTTGTCTGATTGCAGTAGCTAGGACTTCTACTACTGTGTTGAACAGAAGTGGCAAAAGTGGACATTCTTGTCCTGTTCCTAATCTTAAGGAAAATGCTTTTAGCTTTTCCCCCATTGACTATGATGTTAGCTGTGGGTTTGTCATATATAGCCTTTATTATGTTGATATATGTTCCCTCTATTCCCACTTTGATGAGTTTTTTATTACAAATGGGCTTTAGATTTTGTCACATACTTTTTCTACATCTATTGATGTGATCTTATGATTTTTATCCTTTATTTTCTTTATGTGGGGTAACATGTTAATTGTTTTGTAAATATGGAACCAGCCTTGTATTCTAGGAATAAATCCAATTTGATCATGGCGTATGATTTTTTTAATGTGTTGTTGAATTCAGTTTGCCATTATTTTGTTGAGAATATTTGCATTTTTATTCATCATAGATATCTGCCTATAATTTCCTTTTTTTGTAATAACTTTGTCTGATTTGGGAATCAGAGTAATGGCAGCCTCATAAAATGAGCCTGGGGAGCCTTCCCTCTTCTTGAAATTTTTGGAATAACCTGAAAAGTGTACGTGATCATTTTTCTTTGAATGTTTGGTAAAATTTACCTGTAAAGTCATCTGGTCCAGGACTTTTGTTTGTTGGGAGTGTTTTGATTATTGTAGTAATCTGTCTGTTCAGATTTTCTGTTTCTTCTTTATTCAGTCTTGGAAGACTGTATGTTTTAGGAATGTATCCATTTCTTCCAGATTGTCCAATTGTTGTCATATAATTGTTTATAGCATTTTCTTTTAATATTTTGTATTTCTGTGGTTTGTCTTTCTCCTCTTTCATTTCTGATTTTATTTGTTTGGGTCCTCTTTTTTTCCTTGATGAGTCTGGTTCAAAGTTTATCAATTTTGTTTATCTTTTCAAACGACCAGCTCCTGGTTTTATTGATCTTTTATATTTATATTTTTTTTAGACTCTATTTCATTTATTTCCACTCTGATAGTTATTATTACCGTTTCTACTCACATGACTTTGTTTGCTGTTCTTTTTCTAGTTTCTTTCAGTTTAAAGTTAGATTGTTTATATGAGATTTTTCTTGTTTCTCAAAGTAGGTCTGGATTGCTATAAAATTCTTTCTAAGGACTGCCTTCGCTGTGTCTCACAGAGTGCCTTCACTCTTGAATTATGTTTTTGTTTGGTTTCTATGTCTCAAATATTGATTCACTGCCTGACTCCAGCCTTAGAACCAGCAGAACCATTCACTTTTGGATCCATTATCTCCTGATGTTCACAGGTATTATTAACAATACAGGGGGAAGTTATTCAAAGCTATGAAGTATAAGTAGCTTATTATCTTTAATTTATAATCTATCATTGCTACTGGTAAAGACAAGTGGAGAGTGTAACGTATAAAATCGCAAATCTGCCTTTAATTAGACATGTCTCCAACTAGCATTTTTACCTAAAAAAAGAAAAAGAAAAAATCAACGTCGTTGCCTAATATTTCATTTTATGAATGATCTATAATTTAATCAGTCCCCTTTTGATGCATTTTGGGCTTGTTTCCACCTATGCTCTAATACAAATGAAGTACAGTAAGCACTCTCATCTATATATGTTTTATACTTGTGTTAGTATTTTTATATCATAAACCCCCATATGTTGAATTGCTGGGCAAAAATTATGCTCTTTAAAAATCTTGTGAAAACCATTTGCATTATGACTCTCCTTTTGTTTTAATTAAGGACACAGGTGGTATCTAGGTATGACTTCTAGCCCACTAGTTCCCTGATATGCAATTTGGGGTATGTCTCTTAATCTTTCTAATTGTTAGTTTCCTTGTCTGTGAAAACAAGGTTAATACAGTACATATCTAATAGGGTGGCAGTGAAGCTTAAGTAAAGATATTGAATTCAAAATAAATAGTGTGGTATCTAACAATTAGTTATTATTTATGAAAGATACAGAAATGAGCTAAAACAACATGCCGATTGCTGATACCTGTAGAGATTTTTAAAAACACTGGTGCTATTTATGCATGGGGGCAGGGTTTATATGGGCAATTATAGTACCTTCTCAATTTTTATTTGAACCTAAAACTGCTCTAAAAATATATAGTCTATTTAAAAGAAAGAAAAGAAAAATACTGGGTCTGGGGGCAGCCACTGAAAAGTATGATTTCATAAATTGAAGGTGAAACCTAGCATCAATACAATTTGTAAATCTCCTTGGATAACTCTAATGCACCTCTAACTGGAAACCCCTGGAGGTAAAGTATTAAAAAAGGAAAAAGTAAATGTCCCTTCTCTTTGAATTCATTATGATTTTGTTCTCTTTCTCCTGTGAACTTCCTTCAGATTCAAAGGACAGTCATTTTACTGCAAAGACATCCATTTGCTCCTCCTTCTGAGGCTCCTTAACTCCCATGCCAGATGCTAAGAATGTTTTCTAATTCACCCACTTCAAAGACATGTTATTCATTCAGTCTGACAAATAAATAATCCTATTTTACTTGATGTTCATTCACTCTACAAATGTTAATCAGCACATTGAGCACCTACTGCCAGGCATTGATTAGGCTGAGTGTTGGAGAAACACCAGTGAATAAAGAAGGCTTAATTCCTCCCCTTAGAGAACTCTTAACCAGGAATACAAGCATGCATTGGCTGTGGAGAGAGGGAGAGCTTTGATTTGAACAGCAAGGTACCTTCCAGCACAAGTGACTTCTAAACAGAAGCCTTAAAAGAGCAAGAATTATCCAGATGAAGAGAAAGGAAAGAGAGTTTCAAAACTGTGGTGGTGATATAGCAATGACTGGAAGTGACACATTTAAGACATTAAAAACACTAAAGACATTAAAGATTATTATTGAGTAGAAATAGCACTAAATGAGATTTAAAAGGCAAACTGAGATCAGATGTTTCAGTGTCTTGTAAAGCATGTTAAGGAGTTTGGGAACAATCCAAAGAGCAATGAAAAACATTGAAAGATTTTCAGCAAAAGGATTACCATGATGAAATTTGCTTTGGGGGATGGCCTCTTATATTAAGACTCTGGTTAAGTGACTTTTGGGGAATTCAAATAGCACCGCATCTAAGATAGTGACAGAGAGACAGAGAGGAACCAAAGGGTTGGGACTGGAAGTGACTCTACTAACTCTGGGGGAAATTTAACTCGAGGTGCCCATGGCATGAGATTGAGTAAGCAGTTATTTATCAAGGTCCACAGCTCAGGCGAGAGATCTGAGTTAGAAATTATTTGGAGAGGTTTCTTTGTATTATTTTCAACACTGAACCAAAAGACAGCATAAAAGCTTTCATTTCATTCAGTTCCAAGTACACTTGTTAGGGCTACAAAGCCTACCTGACTGATAGTCCATGTACACGTGAATAAATAAGATTTGGCTCCAGATAGCCATTACTACTGACACCTCTTTTTCACATCTTGTGAAACAATGTAATTGTAAACATCAGTCTAGACACCACAGACTCAGAAAAAATTTTTAAAGTTTACTTTTTCTCTATGGAGAAAACTTAAATTGTTTTCCTTTGTCTTTGTTGCAGGTGTGCCAAGCCTTCTCATCAACTACGTTTGTAAGAAACAGATGTGGTCCTATCTATACTATTTGTAGTTAAAGTATCCCCAACCTTGAAAAGCATGTTAATGTTTAATGAACTATTCTTCTATAGTCAATGCCTTGATCTGTGTCCTTTTCTTGAAAGTGTATACCGCAAAAGATTCAGAGAGTAGAGTTTAGCTTTTCCCACATGAATTTCACTTTTGAACTAGATTAGTTTAAAATCTTTGCACTGCTCACACACTATTTGGATACAATTTATCTTTCTTTTGCAGAGGGAATAAATATGCATTCTGAAATGTCATCTGTAGGTGGGGGAATAATGAGAAATGACTGTTTTATGGTGTCTCATTGGTGTAAACTATGGGATATGTGGCTTTATTTGATCTTTCTCTCATTCCAGATGATAATATTCAGCCACTGACTGTTTTATCCATTAGACTGTGAATTTACAAGACACAGTATATATATTTAAGATCTGGTTACAGAATTAAATAGGCTTATTAAAAATTGCTTTAAGTTGTAATGTGGATATTTCCAAAACAAATCAACATAGGTCTAGAGTATAAACTTTTAAAGGAAACTCTAGACCCAAACGAACAAAAATATTATCAAAGAGAAGTGAGTTAAAATATTACTCATAAAATATAGAACAAGCCGTTCTTATAGATTTTACAAAGGTATCCTTTGACTATTGACAGTCTTTATTCATTTATCCTTTTCTTCCTTTCACTTACTTTGGACCCATTAAAATGTCACAGGAATATCCTATCATTTATGTTGAATGATATCTATAACTCAACTCACTGCTTGAAGGATTTTTAAATTAATTAACTTTTTTTATGATGACATTGGTTAACAAAATCCAATAAGTTTAAGCTGTGTACTTTAACAATAAGGCATATATATATTTACACTGTCTTCACCTCCTATAGTTAGATTTATTTCTGTCACCACATATTAGACCCCCTTTAAGCCATCTACTTCTCCCCTCTCCCCACCCCTTACCCTCTGGTAACCTCTAGTCTATTGTCCATGTCCATGACTCTCTGTTTGTTTGTCCTGCTCATTTGTTGCTTTTAGGTTATATCCCATATTTAAGTGATATCAAGTGACTTTCAACTTTTTCCATCTGGCTTATTTCACTTAGCATGATTATCTCAAGGTCCAGCCATATTGTCGTAAATGGCAGTATTTCATCTCTTCTTGTGGCTGAGTAATATTCCATCGTATATATGTACCACAGCTTCTGTATCCAATCATCTATCACAGGACACTTCAGATGCTTCCATGTCCTGGGCGCTGTGAATAATGCTGCTATGAGCAGCGATGTACAAATAACTTTTCAGATATAGGCTTTCAAGTCTTTGGGGTAAATACCCAGTAGAGGGATTGCTGAATCATACAGTAGATTAATTCTTAGTTTTTTGGGGAATCTCCGTACTGTTTTCCAGAGTAGCTGTACCAATATGCAGTCTAACCAGCAGTGGATGAGGGGTCCTTTTTCTCTATATCCTCTCCAACATTTGTTATTACTTGTCCTGTTGATTATAGTTATTCTAACAAGTATGAGATGGTATCTCATTGTGGTTTTGATTTGCATTTCCCTAACAGCTAGCGATGTTGAGCATCTTTTCATATATTTGTTGGCTATTTGTATGTCCTCTAGGGAGAAGTGTCTGTTCAGGTCCTCTGCCCATCTTTTGATAGGGTCATTTGTTTTGTTGTTGTTGTTGTTGTTGAATTGTATGAGTTCTTTGTATATTTTGGATATTAGGCCTTTATTGGAGGCGTCGCTTGCAAATATGTTTTCCCATTCGGATGGTTGTCTCTTTACCTTGTTGACAGTTTCTTTTGGTGTAAAGAAGCTTTTTTGTTTGATGTAGTCCCATTCATTTATTTTAGCTTTTACTTCCCTTGCTTTTGAGGTCAAATTCAAAAAATTCTAATTTAAGTCCAAGGTCCTTGAGTTTAGTTCCTATGTTTTCTTCTATGTATTTTATTGTTTCAGGTCTTATATTCAGGTCCTTAATCCATTTTGAGTTAATTTTGGTGTGTAGTGACAGACAACAGTCTAGTTTCAATCTTTTGCAGCTGGCTTTCCAGTTTTCCCAACATCATTTATTGAAGAAGCTTTCTTTTCTCCACATACTTGTGGCTTTTTTATTGAAAATTTTTTACTCATATAAGTATGGGTTTACTTCTGGACTCTCGATTCTATTACACTGTTTCATGTGTCTGTTTTTCTGCCGATATCATGCTGTTTTGATTGTCGTCCCTTTGTAGTATAATTTAAAGTCGGGCATAGTGATGCCTCCAGCTTCATTCTTTTTGCTCAGGATGGCTTTGGCAATTCAGGGTCTTTTGTGCTTCCATACAAATCTGATGGGTTTTTTTTTTATTTCTTTAAAAATGCCAATGGTATCTTAATGGGGGTTGCATTAAATCTGTATAATGATTTAGGTAATATGGTCATTTTAACTATTGATTCTTCCAATCCAAGAACATAGAATATCTTTCCATTTCTTATTATCTTCTTTGATTTCTTTTAATAGGATCTTATAGTTTTCATTATATAGGTCCTTCACGTGTTTCGTTAGATTTATTCCTAGGTTTTTTATTCTTTTTGTTGCAATTGATAAAGGAATTATTTTTTCCACTTCTTTTTCTGACACTTTATTATTAGAGTATAGGAATGCTATGATTTTTGAACATTGATTTTGTATCCAGAAATTTTACTGTATTTGCTTATTGTTTCTAGTAGTATTCTTATGGAGTTCTTAGAGGTTTTTTTTATTATTATTATTAAGTTTATTGGGGTAACATTGGTTAATGAAATGATATAATTTTCAGGTGTACATTATTCTATTGTGCGTTTACCACCCAAATCCAGTTTCCTTCACCTACCATATATTTGATCTTTTAGGGTTTTCTATATAGAGAATCATGTCATCCACAAATAGTGACAGTATGACTTCTTTGTTTCCTTTTTGGATGCTTTTTATATCTTTCTCTTGCCTGATTGCCCTTGCTAGCACCTCCAAAGTTATATTGAATAACAGTGGTGATAGTGGACATCCTTGCCTTGTCTTTGATCTTAGAGGGATTTTTTTTAGTTTTTCACCATTAAGTATAATGTTGACTGAGAGTTTGTCATATATGGCCTTAATTATGTTAAGGTAATTTCATTCTATAGTGATTTTGTAGTGTTTTGATCATAAATGTAGGCTTTATCATGTCAAAGGATTTTTCTGCATCTTTTTATGTGATCATATGATTTTTATGTTTTAATTTGTTTATGTGGTGTAGCACATTAATCGATTTGTGTATGTTGAACCATCTCTAGGATGAAGCCCAGTTGATTGTGGTGTATAATCTTTTCACAATATGGTGCCATATTCAGTTCACTAGTATCTTACTTGGGATTTTTGCATCTGTGTTCATGACAGATATTGGTCTGTAGTGTTCTCTTTTTTGTGTTATCTTTACCAGGTTTTGATAACAGAGTAATATTGGCCTCATAAAATAAGTTGGGAAGTATTGCCTCCTCTTAGATTTTTTGGAAGAGTTGGAGAAAAATAGATATTAAATCTTCTTTGAATATTTGGTAGAATTCACTGGTGAAGCCATCTGGTCCAGGACTTTTACTTTTGGTAGGTTTTTGATAACTGTTTAAATTTCCATTCATTTTTTTAGATTTTCCAGTTCTTTTTGATTCAGTCTAGGAAGGTTGTATTTTTCTAAGTACTCGTCCATTTCTTCTAGGTTATTAAATTTGACATTATATACTTTTTCATAGTATTCTTGTATGATCCTTTGTATTTCTATGGTGTCTGTCATAATTTCCCCTTTTTCATCCCTGTTTTTGTTGATTTGTGTCCTTTCTCTTTTTTCTTTAGTGATCCTAGCTAGGGGTTTGTCAATTTTAGTACACTTCTCAAAGAATCAGCTCTTTGTTGCATTTATTTTTTTCTATTGTTTTTGTTTGTTTGTTTGTTTTGAATTTCACTTATTTCTACTCTAATTTTGATGATTTCCTTCTGCTGACTGTAGGCTTCATTTGTTTTTTCTTTTCTAGTTTTTGTTTGTTTGTTTGTTTTTGTTTTTGTTTTTTAACATGAAGCATTAAGTTGTTTATTTGGTCTCATTCTTGTTTTTTAGAGATAGGCCTGTAATGATATGAACTTTCCTCTTATGACTACTTTTGCTTTGTTTCAAAAGTTTTGACATTTTGTACTATCATTATCATTTGTTTCTATGTATCTCTTGATCTCTCTTTTTATTTCTTCTATGACTCAGGTATACTTCGGTAACATGTTGTTTAATTTCCATGTATTTGTGGTTCTTCCTGCTTTTTTTTGCAGTTGATCTCTAGTTTTAAGACATTATGATCAGAGAACATGGTTGATATGATTTCAACCCTCTTATGTTTATTGAAGCTATCTCTGTGTCCCAGTATGTGGTCAATCCTTGAGAATGTTCCATATGCAGTAGAGAAGAATGTATAAGCAGCTGTTTTGGAATGAAAGGCTCTGTAAATGTTATATCCGGTTGGATATAATTGTGTCATTTAAGGATGTTATTTCCGGTTGGATATAATTGTGTCATTTAAGGATGTTATTTCCTTATTGATTCTCTGTTTAGATGATCTGTCCATATCCGACAGTGCGGTATTTAGGTCACCTATGATAGTGTTTTTGTCTGTTTCTCTCTTTAGTTCTGTTAGTAATTGCTTTACCTATTTTGAGGCTCCGTGATTGAGAACATGGATATGAATAAGTATTATTTCTTCTTGGTGCATGATTCCCTTTATCATTATGAAGTGTCCCTCAGTATCTTTCTTTACCGTTTTTTATTTTGAAGTCTATTTCGTCTGATATTAGTACCAGTATTCCTGCTTTTCTTTGAATGTAATTTGCTTGAAATATCATTTTCTACCCTTTCACTTTGAGTCTATATTTGTCTTTGGAGCTAAGATATGTCTCCTAGAGGCAGCATATGGTTGAGTTTTGTTTTTTGATCCAATCTGGAACTCAGTGCCTTTTTCTTGGTGAATTCGGTCCATTTTCATTTAGGGTGATTATTGAAATATGAGGTTTTCTTATAGCCATTTTATCTTTTGCTTTCTGGTAGCTCAGTGTTTCCATTGCTTCCTGTTTTTGTGTTTCTGTTTTCTTTATTTTGGTTGTCTTTTGTGGGTTTTTCCTCTGGTCCTTCTTGTTTTATATTATATACTTTAGTTCTGAACCTTTGGTGTTTGGTTATATTACAAATATGTAAAGGATAGTTATATATATACAGTCATCCATTTTCTTCTGCATGTGCATTATCTCCATTCCCCTTTGCGAATTTGGATCTTTGAATTCTCCCTTTTTCAGTCATTGTTGTCTCAATTTGTCCCTATGTACACTGAACATTCATTACTATCTTGCTATAACAAATTTCTTCTTATTGTTCAAGCTTACAATGTCCTATTCTTAGTAAGGATTGAACTCCTCTCCTTCTATTTGCCTGATAGTCAACTTACTCTTAATTATGTTTGTGTGTATGTGTGTGTGTGTCATTTTGTTTTAGGTGAGCTGACCCCTTTCAGTATTTCCTGTATTGCAGGCCTCGTAGTGGAGAATGCCCTTAATTTTTGTATGTCTGGAAAGGTCTTAAATCTCTAAAGGAATGCTTAGCTAGACACATTATTCTCTGTGGGTAGTTCCTTTCATTTAATAGTTTGAATATTTGATTCCACTCCTTTCTGGCTTATAAGATTTGAGATGAGAAGTCCAACGATAATCTAATGGGTGTTCCTTTATATGTTACCGTTTTCTTCTCCCTGGCTGCTCTGAAAATTCTGTCTTTGTTATTGATTTTTGATAATTTTAGTACAATGTGTCTTGGTGAAGGGCCTTCTTGGGTTGAGATAATGGGGTGTTCTATTGACTTCTTGAATTCCAAGTTCCAGCTCATTCCTTACATTTGGGAAATTCTCATCAACTATTTGTCTGAAAATGCTTTCTAATTCCTGCTCTTTTTCCTCCCCTTCAAGAATGCCCATTATTCTTATGTTTCCTATCCTGATGGTATCAGCTAGTTCTTGTATTTCTCTTTCATCATTTTTCATTCTTCGGTTTCTTTCTTCTTCCTTCTGATTTATTATAGATTTCTGTTTTTGATATCACTGATCTTTTCCTTCATTTGTTCGACTAGGTTCCGAAGGTTGCCATTTCATTTTTCAGCTTTTGCAGTGTGTGTGTGTGTGTGTGTGTGTGTGTGTGTGTGTGTTTTATATCTAGAAGATCTATTCTGTTCCTTTTGATAGTTTCAATTTCCTTGCTAAAGAACTCATTCTGCTCATCTATTTTTTTTTCAGTTCCTAAAATCGTTGATATGACTCGTTTCAGATCTTACTGAGTTTATTCAGAAATATCATTCTGAATTATCTGTCATTTAAGTAGCATATTTCTATGTCTGTAAGGTTATTTTCTGGAGATTTTTCTCTTTCTTTCTGACATGCCTTGTCACCTTGGTTGTTCATGATGTTTAATGGACTATTTTTCCACCTAGGCATTAATGAAAGTGTATTCTGCTTTTTTTCCAGAAAGATTTATTATATAAAGATATATATATCTTTATTATATAAAGATATTTTTATATCTCTCTTTTTAGCCTGTTACAAAGAAGATGTTTTTCTTTTGGTTTCCAGTAGGTGGCATCTAAGCCTCTTGGATCCCTGCTTTATATAAAACCTTTAAAATGCCTTTTTCTTTCTTATAGATGTTTAATCACACTCACTACTGTCAGTCAGTTTTGGCGACAGTTTCAGTGGCATTTGCTTAGATTCCCCTGGGCTCCACTGTGTTCAGTTTCGGAGGATATGGGGGGAGGATCCCTGTGTGTTGTGGGTTGGTGGCTGTGGTTCATCCTTGGTTTTGCAACTGTGGCTGGTAAAAATCAATTGTTGTTTCTCTGCCATTCCTGTTTCTCTGCCATTCTGCTTCTCTTCTTTCTGCCCTGATGACTGGGTCCTGCCACCGGCCGTGTCGAGTTCCCAGCACTCCCAGGCGGGGCTTTTCAGGGAAGTCGCCACACCTTCTCCCCTCCCCATACTCCTACAGGGAGCTCTGGCTGCAAGAGGCAGCTTCTTTATTTCTCCCAGTTCACTGCTCGACACTTGGGATTCTGACCTGTGGTAGCTTTGATGTGCAGATCCCATGTTCTGATGTGCTGGTGTGCAGTTTGGTTGTTTTTTGTTGATCTTTAGATGTTTAGCTTATTGTTGTTTCAAGGGGAGATATCTGGGACATCTGTCATTCTGCCATGTTTCTCCAAACCTCCCTTGAAGGATTTTTATCTCATTCATATTACATAAAATTCTGTCCAAACTGTAACAATTATAAACAATATTTAAATTTTAGAGATTTTTTAAAAGGCATTGTGAAATTGAGATAACAATAATGATTGCTTTTCAATTTTCATTCAAATACAATGACAATATAAAAAGATGCTAATGTTTAGCCATTTTTTTATTCATGGCATAAGAAACTAAGCAGTTGGCAAAAATTGTTTTTTAAAAAACTATTGTATTGTGTTTTAATCTCATCATAATTGATTACTTTATACTTTAATTACAATGACTGCAATGATTAATAGACCAATTTTCTAGTCATCATGAGTGTAACACAGAGGGGAAAGAAATCACATAAATAACTTAAATCTATAGATAATCAAAAAATTCACTTAAAAATAAATATCTTTCCTAATGCCTTCTATAATCTGGTAGAGTGAAATTGAGAGATTTAGAATTAAAATCCTTTTTCCACTTCCCTTCCTTCTTTCTGCTGGAGATAACAATATACTAATTAATAGGCAATATTATAATATTATTTGCATCATTCACATAACTCTTATTATTTATTAGCATTGTTACATGTGCCATGCCTCTCTCTCCTCTATCTCTCTCTGAGACACACACACACACATAACGCACATATATAAAGCAAGTGTCCCTAACCCCAGGCCATGGACCAGTACCAGTCAGTGGCCTGTTAGGAATCAGGCTGCACAGCAGGAGGTGAGTGGCGAGCAAAAGAGTAAAGCTCCATCTGTATTTACAGCTGCTCCTCAGCACTAGCACTATGGCCTCAGCTCCACCTCAGGTCACCAGACATTAGATTCTCATAGGAGCACCAGTCCCTGGTGCCAAAAAGGTTGGGGACTGCTGAATAAAGCACATGTGTCAGTCACATAATAAATGTTCTATGTATGGTAACTACTATCATTAGTCTTTATTCTAAATGACAACTTGTATAAAAATTTTTGGAGTATTACATAAGACTCCTTTTTTTTATCTTACTAAACTATACTTTAAACTCTAACAAAAACAGTTGGTCACAAAGTTTCCAAGTTTGGTTTTGTATCATTCAATGGTTGAGGGGGAAAACAAGGTCCAGTCAAGATGCCGTAGAAGGTAGACACTGTGCTCACCTTCTCTCATGTCTACACCAAAATTACAACAAAACTACAGAACAACCATGACTGGGAGTTGCCTGAGGTCTAACTGAACAGAAGCTTTACAACTGAGGGTATACTATAAGAAGTCACATCGAGACTTGTAGGAAGAGCAGAGATGCAAAACAGGCTAGTCTCACAATGGCATGTGGCACTTGAGAATCAGGGAGGAGCAAGGGGACTTGCCTCCATACTGGGCTCCCCAGCCCATGGTTCCAGTGCCAGGAAGAGAAGTCCCCACAACTTCTGACTGAAAACCAGTGGAGATTATGGTTGAGTGAGACAAGGTGACTGGAGTTGTAGACATTCTTTTTAAGGGGCCCACTTGCAGGCTTACTCAGTGACAGACTCACTCACTCTGAGCTCCAGCACTGGGGCAGCTGCTCAAATTGTGCCAGGGACACATGGGAGGAACTGAGTTGTCTGGCTTCAGGGTGAAGGTTGAAGGTGTGGCTTTCCCCTATACAGAAGTGCTGTCAGTATCCATTGTTGAGCCCTCCCCACATTCAGCTTGAAGACACAAGAGGCCACCATATCCGAGTCTCCATCAACCTGGTTATCACAGGTCACTCTGCCTAGGTGATTCCCTGAGATACTGCCTCTCCCAAATTGTGAGCCCATTCAAGCTGCCTCCAGTGGTTTTTCATACAAATGGTCTGTCTTGGCACATGCTGTAGACTTTCCTAAAATCTCTCAAAGGCTCACAAAACCTATGGCACATGCTGCAAATGTTCCTAAAATCTCTCAAAGGCTTATAAAACCCAAAAAAGCAGCATCTAGCCTTGTTATGCCCTGTACCTCTTGCTGAGAGGTCTCAAGCTCAGCATTAGTGGCAGCCAGCCTCAGTTCCCAGCTTGACCTCTTGTTGCACCTATAAGCCCAGCATGGGTGGTGGCCATCTGCAGATTACTTGGTGACTCCTACCAGGCAGCCCTGGAAGTGCACAAGCTGCAGCTGAACTCAGCCCACAGCTGGGCCCCTCTCAGGAGGAACTTAGGCCAGCCTGCTTCGACTGGTGCCAGAGCAGGAGCACCAGCCAGGGCAGCATCTTGAGAGGACATACCCAAAGGGCAGACTGGGCAAGCACCAGAACCCTGTTAAAGTAAATCCTTCTCCATAGGGTCAGCCCCTCACCAGCCAATCCTCACAACCAGTCAGCCCAAGGATCAATCCCATATATAGATGTGCAAACAGCAACCAAGGCTCAACTATAACAGGAGGGCACACACAACACACACAAGAGACACACCTTGAGTACCTGGTTTAGGTGACCAGGAAGACTGTGTCACTGGGCCACATATGACATCTACTACATAAAGCCACTCTACTAAGATTGGAAGACTTAGGAACCCTACCAAATACATAGAAACAAACACAGGAAGGCAGCAAAAATGGGGGACAAAGAAATGTCCCACATGAAAGAATAGAACAAAGATACAGAAAAAATAACTAATCAAAATGGAGACAAGCAATCTACCAGATGCAGAGTTTAAAACACTGATGATAAGGATGTTGTTCAATGAACTTAGGGGAAGAGTATAGAAACTCAATGATAATTTTAATAAAGAGAAAAACATAAAAATTGTGATGGGAAACATAAAAGGGAACAAGTCAGAAGTGAAAAATATAATATCTGAGATGAAGAGTACATGAGACATACATTAGATGGAGTGAAGGATCAAATCAGCAGTTTAGATGATGGAGTACACCCAATCAGAACATCATCAAGAAAAAAGAATACAAAAAATTTAAGAGGACTCTGAGACAACATCAAGCATACCAAAATTTGCATTATAGGGGTACTAGAAGGAGAAGAGAGAGAACAGGAATTGAAAACTTATTTGAGAAAATAATGACAAAAAACTTTCCTAACCTGATAAAGGAAATAGATATGCAAGCCCAGGAAATGCAAAGAGGCCCAAACAAGATGAACCCAAACAGGCCCACATCAAGACACATAATTAAAATGCCAAAGGTTAAAGACAAAAAAGAGAATATAAAAGCAACAAAGGAAAAGCAATTATTTACCTACAAGGGAGCTCTCATAAGACTGTCAGCCAACTTCTCAACAGAAACTTTGCAGGCCAGAAGAGCTTAGCAAAAAATATTCAAAGTGATGAAAAGCAAGGACCTACAACCAAGATTACTCTATCCAGCAAAGCTATCATCAAAGGACAGACTGAAAGATAGATAAAGACTTTCCCAGACAATAAAAAGCTAAGAGTTCATCACCACCAAGACAGTATTACTGTTGGTCAGTCTTGTTTAAGAAGAAAATATATATGTAATGAAATGGCAATAAGTACTTTAAATGAAAAATAATTAAATGCTCAAATCAAAAGATAGGGCAGCTGAATGGATAAGAAAACAAGACTCTTGCCTACAAGAGAATCACTTCAGATCAAAAGACACACACAGATTAAAAGTAAAGGGATGAAAAAAGATATTTCATGGAAATGGAAAGGAAACAAAACACAACTGGGGTAGCAATAACTATACCAGACCAAATAATTTTTAAAACAAAAGCTGTAACAAGAGACAAAGAAGGACCCAATAATTCCACTTCTGGATATTTATCTGAAGAAATTCAAAATACTATTTTGAACATATGGGCAAGTGCATCCACGTGGTCATTGCAGTGGGTAATAATAGCCAAGATATGAAGGCGATCTGAGTGTCCATCAATATTTGAATGGATAAAGAAAAGGTAGTACACATATACAATAGAATATTACCTCAGCCATAAAAAATAATGAAATTTTGCCATCTGCATCAACATGGATGGACTAGAAGGTATTGTGCTGAGTGGAATAAGTGAGACAGAGAAAGATATATGTCATATGATTTCACTTACATGTGGAATCTAAAGTATAAAATAAATAAAACAGACTCATAAATACAGAGACTATTTTGAGGAGGTTTGGAGGGCGGGTGAAAAGGGGGAAGGGATTAAGAAATGCAAATTGGTAGTTACAAAATAGTCATGGATATGTAAAGTACAGCATAAGAATATAGTCAATAATATTGTAATAACTCTGTATGGTATCAGATGTGTACTAGATTTATTGAGGTGATCGCTTCATGAGTTTCATAGATGTCTAATCATTATGTTGTACACTTGAAACTAATATAATATTCTATATCAACTATAATTGAAAAATAAAAATATATTATTAAAAAAATTAAGGAGAGTTATATGCTTTTTTTCATGCCCCCATATAAAAAAAAATAATAATAAAACACAATTTTGCAGTTTTAATAAAGATTATTTACTTAGAATAGGAAAATAAATATTCCTATTCAAATTGAATTGCACAAAATTGGTTTCCTTTGATTGTGAGCCATCATTGTAGGGTTTTGTTTGATTTTGTATGTTTCGTAACTCAATTAGATGCTGTAAAACACAATGGTCTTCTCTTTAATGGCCTTGTGTTTTAAGGAACATTGATATATGTTGCCTGACCTTTAAGACACATTTCTTTGAGTCATAAAACCAGACACAGATGAGCAAAATGTCTAAAGTCAAAGGGTCAGTCACCATGTTATGTATACACTAAATTAATTTATCTTCGTTAATGATTACTTATAAAATAAGCTCCCAAAGGGTAAAGTATATACTATTTCTGTGACTTCCTATGAGACTATAGATATTTCAAAATAATTTTTTTAAGTAACCTCACAAATCATCTCTCAGTTTTCTTTATTAGTCCACTGACTTCTATACCTCAGACTTCTGGCAGTGATCTTACAAGGCAAACTGTTGCTCACCAGTGGAATCAGACAGGAAATGATGATTAGATCAATTCATCACTAAAACTGGAGGAAAATACAAAGTCTCCAAAGATGTGTTAATTTTAATGACTTAAGTCAATTATTTCCTTCATGTTTAAGAAAAATGTAAACATCTTAGTATGAGATTATTTCTCCACTGGAACCTCAGTTGGTATAGGATACCCCCAACCTTCTACAGCTAATCTACAATTATGTTCTGGTCTCTCTAAACTCTCCAGGCCAGGTAATCATATATATATTTAGTCTAGTTATCCAATAGGTGCTAACTCTATAGTGGTTATAAGAGACCCAAATATACTGGATTAAGGCCAAATCTAAAGGACTAGAAGAGGTTAAAAGTCAAATAGTCTCCAGAGAGAAAACTTGGTAGGATATGGTATAATGAACAGTAGGGCCAAACTCATAGAATTTTAACTTTATGTATTTTGTTTCATTTTGGTGCTATTTTACCAGCTAAACTTCCAGAAAGTACATTTCAAAGTCATTAATATGGGTAACTTATGCTTCAAGATGAGAATGTTCCATTAAGCAGTTTACCATAGTATTTTTGTTTGTTTGTTTTTCAACACAGACATTTTGAACTGAAAGCAATATATATATCTATAGATTAAAGAGATGTTATCTTACTAAAAAATATGATATAAGGAAGTCAATATGATGAAGTTAACTCTTCTTCGAAATTACGTCAGTAGAGTTTGATGTGCAAAAATAAAAATAATAGCAATGCTTTCTGTTTTGTTCTTAACAGAACCCATCTTCTACTTTGGTGATTTTGAGTACTCTGTAGATGAGAGTGCTGGCTATGTGGAAGTGCGGGTATGGAGAACAGGCACTGACCTGTCCAGGTCTTCTAGTGTTACCCTGAGATCTCAGAAAACAGATCCACCCTCTGCCAATGGTGAGAAGTTTCCTACAGTAACTCTTTTGATTGTTCTACAATTTTCAACTTACCTTGGATTTTTCTGAAAATTATTACTACATGATAAGTAAATTGAGGCTCTATTTACTACCGTGATAAAATAAATTTAAGGGCTATAAATCAGAGGCTAAGTTAAAAACACATAAGACTAAATTCTAATGGCTATATTTGCATGAATTTGTTCACTACATTCGGCAAATCTAAAATCGTTGAATATTATGACATCATATGCACAAGACTAATCATGTTGGCCACCTTCACAGAAATCTAATGATATTTAAGTATCTTGCAGGTAAACAACACCAATGTGGTCCCTGCCTCAGTTTAACCAAATGTCTTCATATATAGTTCAGATCCAAAAAGCTTTTCCACATTTTATTCTTCTAGCTTGCACATGCCTACCTTTTATTCTAGAATCTGCATCTCCAAAAAGTTTATCATAAGGTGTAGGACAAGCTTTCCTTCTAACTTACCAACAATACAAACTCTCTCTTTTACTCACATACACACACATGCATGCACACATGTACATCATATCCACACTACACACTTATCACACAAAGCAAGCAGAAGCCATATCATTTCAAAAGTCACCCTTAAGTTTTAACTTTTTAAATGTAGTAGACCCAGTATAATGCTTTGCATGTAGTCAGTCTTTGACAAACATTTGTTTAGCCCAATTAGTCATTTTGTCATAAGTCAATTAGTCATAAGAGAAAATTCAAATAAAATAAAGACTTGAGGATAAAAGTGAAGAAGAATAGGAAAAGAAAAATATAAGAAGAACCACAATGGATTCAAATACAGAGATTTTAAAAAATGAATTAAAGACAGGCACATTCACATACTGCTGCATATTCAGAGATGAAGTTAATACAAAATGAGAGAAGTTATGAAAACAAAGAAGCAATGACATTGAATTATCATCCTCTGCTCTTAGTATTTATGTATGTAGTAACTAAAGATTAAAAGAAAGTTTTGTTTTTAACTTCTTGAGACGTAAACAGAGATGTCAACACTAGATATGTACCACATGGTCTGAAAAGTAATAAGCCAACAACAGACCAAATATTCTTTGAGAATAATGGATTGCTCTCCTTACCTGGGGTGAATGTGGGTGGAGCATGTGGGACAAAAGTTTATATCTGAAATGTGTTGATTTAACCAGCAGGCAACTACTGACATAAATAGAATGTTCTGTAGTAGCTCACAGATATAGATATTTAACTAATGTTAATGAAATTTAAACATATGTATTTTATATATTATTTGATAATGTCTGATTGATATGCTGATTTTTAGACCTGCTTTTTATTAGTTCCTTTTGAGAATTCCAAAATGAACATGGAAAAACTATTAAAAACAAAGTGAAAATAACTAAAGCTAAAATAACATCTTAGACATAGATAAGACAAACAAGAATCTGATCTTCGATCTACTAGCTTAATGACCAATGTAGATACTAATATTTTATATTTCATTAAATATATTTTTCTGTAATATTATACCAGTCTGTATTTTTAAAAGAATTATAAAATATAACTACATGATTTGCTTATTATAATTTTGTTTAAGTTTATTCAGTCTCCAATTGAATAATTTTTTGTTACTATTATAGCTGGAACAGATTATGTGGGAATTAGTCGTAATATAGATTTTGCACCTGGAGTCAACATGCAGACAGTTCGTGTTATCATTCTGGATGATCTTGGACAACCACTGTTGGAGGGAATTGAGAGATTTGAACTGATGCTTCGTATGCCTATGAATGCTGCCCTTGGAGAGCCTAGCAAAGCCACAGTGTCCATAAATGACTCTGTCTCAGATTGTGAGTGTTTATTAATTTAGAATGATAAGTAAAATGATAAGCTAGACTTTATATAAATGTTAAGTAAGAAAATTAACTAAGGTTTATGTACCTGTATTAGTTTGCTAGAGCTGCCATAGCAAAGTACTATAGACTCAGAAATCTCATGTTACAGTTTTGGTGGCTAAGAGTCCAAGATCAAGATGTTGACAGGGTTGGCTCTGAGGACTTTGAGAGAAGGATATGTTCCAGGCCTTTCTCCTTTGCTTGTAAATGGCCATCTTTTCCTTATGTGTCTTCACATCATCTATGTCTGTCTCTCTGTCCTACCTACCCTAGAAGGACACCAGTTATATTAAATAGGTCCCAACCTAATGACTTCATTTTTTACTTGATTACCTCTATAAAGACATATAAAATCACGTTCTCAGGCACTGGGATTTAGAACTTCAACCTATGAATTTGAGGGAGACAATGCTCAACACATAACAATATCCTAGCTGACCATGTCTTCCTTCCATCTCCTGATTATTTTGATAGAATAAGACTCAGAAGAAAATTTCAGTTTTTCTCTCAAATTAAAAAAAGAAAAAGTGATATCATCATCAATATCTTGATTGTGTCTAAAGAATACCCTCATCATAGACTTCTGGTCAAAATGGACAAACGCCCTTGAGAACCACCTAAAAACTAGATGAACGGAACTGTTACAACTAAGGATATAAAGAAGAAGCCATGTTGATCTGATAGGACAGGTGGAGACACAAAAAGGGCTGGTCTCACACCCACATATGATGCTTAATAATTGAGTGGGACCCGGCATCCTTTAAAGGGCCTGAGCACAGACTCACTTGCATACAATCACCCTAAGGACCAGAGAAGGGACAGCAGCTTGAAAAGCTTTAGGGATAAATGGGGAGGAACTAAATTGCCTGGCTTCAGAACAAGGTCTGGAGAGCTTGCTCTTTCCAGGACTAAAGTACTGGTAGGCACTATTGTTCCTTTGTTAAGCCCTCTAACCACACAATCTGCAAGTATAGGCAGAAATTCTAGCAAGTGCCATTGTTGCTTTGTTGAGACCTCCATTTATACATGTTGGTAGGCACCAAATTTGAGCCTCCATTAACCTGGCTAATACTGCTTCCCCACTCTGGTGATTCTCTGAGGCTCCTCTTCAGCTTACTCACGCACTCAGCCCAAAACTCTGCCGGTAGATATTCCATACAAACAGCCAGCCTCATCTCATGCTGGGGTTTCCTAAAATCTCTCAAAGGTCCAAAAACTCCCCAAAACAGTAGCTGGCTTCAGCATACCCTGTCCCTTTGCTAAGCAGCCCCAAGCCCAGTTCAGAGCAAAACCACTACCAGGTGCCAGCAAGCCAGCACAGACAGCAAGCAACCAGGTGACCCTAGGCTGAGTACAGACAGCAGCTGATCTTGGGCTGCACCCAAATCCCTTCAAAGAGACCCCAGAACCAAATACCTGGTATCTGGATTTAAACCACACCAGAGCACCACTCAATTACCTCCACAAATTACAAATCCAAAGGGAGGACTCAGCAGGCACCAGGGCCCAGTTAAAAGGAATTTTGTTCCCTAGGGTCAGTCAGCCCCTGCACAACTCTGCCCAACCACTCATCAGCAGTAGTTACAGCCAGTATTCATAGCAAATCAACCTGAAAGTCAATGCCTGCACTGATGTACTAACAGCAATTAAGGCTCAACTATGACATGATGGCATTCAAAAACACAGAGGACACCTCTAGAGCACCTGTCTCAGATGACCAGAGAGACTGTGCCACTGGGCCCCAGGGGACATCTACTATATAAGTCCACTCTGCCAAAACTGGGAGATATAGAAGATCTACCTAATACATAGAAACAAACACATGGAGGCAACCAAAATGAAGAAACAAAGAAACATGGTCCCAAACGAAAAGAGGAAAAAACTCCAGGAAAAAAAAAAAAACTAAACTAAAGGGAAGCAAGCAATCAACCAGATACAGAGTTCAAAACTCTAGTAATAAGGATGCTCAATAAAATTGGGGTAAGAAAATATGAACTCAGTGAGAATGTACACAATAGAAAGGAAACCATAAAAAATCTTCAGAAATTAAGGTTATTATGACTGAAATAAAGAATATATCAGAAGGAATCAACAACAGATTATATGTAGCACAGGATCAAGTCAGCGATTGGAAATACAAATAGTGGAAAATGCCCAATTAGAAAAACAACCAAAAAAATAATTAAAAGAAAAAGATAGTGCAAGGACCTCAGGGACAATATCATTTGTGTCATAGGAGCAACAGAAAGAAAAGAGAGAGAGCAAGGGATTGAAAATCTATTTGAAGAAATAATGACAAAAAACTTACCTAACCTGGTAAAGAAAATAGACATACAAATCCAGGAAGAACAGAGTGTCTCAAGGTGAACCCAAAGAGGCCCACACCAAGACACGTTATAATTAAAATGCTATATGTTAAAGACAAAGAAAGAATCTTAAAAGCAGCAAGAGAGAAGTAGTTACCTACGAGGGAGCTCCCATAAGACTGTCAGCTGATTTATCAACAGAAACTTATCAAGCTAAAAAGTATTGGCTCAAAATACTCAAAGTGTTAAAAAGCAAGGACCAACAACCAAGATTGTTCTACCCACAAGGCTATCATTTAGAATTAAAGGAGAGATCTTTTTAAAATTTGAAGCATATTTGAGTACCTTTAAAAAGAAAAAAAGAATTGAAGGAGAAATAAAAAGCCCCCTAGACAAGAAAAAATCTTAAGGAGTTCTACTACCAAATCAGTAGTACAAGAAATGTTAAAGGAACTTCTGTAAAAGAGGGGGAAAAAATAGATTAAAAATAGGATTAAGAAAATATCTCAGAAAAAAAAGAGAAACTCTCATTGGCAAAGGAAAATATATAATAAAAGCAGTGGATCGATCAATTATAAAGCTAGTACAAATGTTAAAAGACAAAAGGAGGATCATGTGTAATTACAATAGCACATTAAAAGTTAAACGTAAGATTTGTAGGACCGGTCAGAATGGCATAGAAGATAGATGCTGTGCAAGTCTCCTCTTGTGACCACACCAAAATTATAACAAAACTACAGAACAGCAATCACTGGGAGGTCTGGCTGAACAGAAGTCCTATAACTGGGGACATACGTAAGAGGTCATCTAGAGATTGGTAGAAGGGGCAGAGATGCAAAACAATGGCCCAGGCCCAGAACGGTGTGTGGCAGTCAAGATTGGGAGGATTTTCTTAGCTGCAGAGCGTCCTCCTCTCCCTACTTAATACATCAAAACAGACACAGAGAGGCAGCCTAAATGGGGAGACAAAGAAACATGTCTTACATGAAAGAACAGAACAAAGGTCAAGAAAAAGAACTCAACAAAATGAAGACAAGAAAATTATCAAATGCAGAGTTCAAAACACTTGTTCTAAGGATGCTCAATGAACTTAAAGGAAGAGTAGAGAAACTCAGTAAAAACTTGAACAAAGAGATACAAAACATAAAAATGAAAATGGAAGACATAAAAAAGAACCAGTCAGAAATGAAGAATACAATAGCTTAAATGAAGAGTACATTAGAGGGAATCAGTAGATTAGATGAAGCATAGGATCAATTCAGAGATTTAGAAGATAAGAGAACAGAAAACACCCAATCGGAATAGCGACAAGAAAAAAAATCCAAAAAAAAAAAATGAGGCTAGTTTAAGAGATCTTAAGGTCAACATCAAGTATACCAACATTCACATCACAGAGGTATCAGAAGGAGAAGAGACAGAGTGATGAATTGAAAACCTATTCAAAGAAATAATGACTGAAAACTATGCTAACTTGGTGACAGAAACAGACACGCAAGCCCAGGAAGCACAGACAGTTTCAAATGAGATGAACCCCAAGATACCAATACCAGACAACTTATAATTAAAAAGACAAAAGTTAAAAAGAATCTTAAAAGCAGCAAGAGAAAAACAGTTAGTTACCTACAAGACTGCTACCATAAGACTGTAAGCTGATTTATCTATGGAAATTTTCAGGCCAGAAGGAATTGGCACAAAACATTCAAAGTGATGAAAAACAAAGACCTACAGTCAAGATTACTCTATCCAGCAAAGCTATCATTTAAAGTTGAAGGACAGATAAAGAGGTTCCCAGACAAGAAAAACCTAAAGAAGTTTACCAATACCAAATGAGTATTACAAGAAATGCTCAAGGAAGTTCTAGAAGGAGAAGAAGAAAATATTTTTTAAATGTGAATATAAAATGGCAATAACTGTATATCTATCAATAATTACTTTCAATGTAGGTGGATTAAATGCTCCAATCAAAAGACATAGGGTGGCTGAGTGGATAAGAAAACAAGACCCATGCACATGCTGCCTACAAGAGATTTGCTTCAAGTTTAAAGACACACAAAGACTAAAAGTAAAGAGATATTTTTTTTAAAAAAAAGTTTCATGGAAATGGAAAGGAAACAAAACACAGCTGCGTTAGCAATACTTATACCAGATAAAATAAACTTTAAAACAAAAACTATAACAAAAGACAAAGAAGGACTCAGTAATCCCATTTTTGGTTACTTATTTGAAGAAACCCAAAACAATACTTCAAAATAATATGTGAATGTATATGTTCACTGCAGCACTATTTACAATAGTCAAGATATGGAGGCAAACTGGTATACATCAATAGATGAATGGATAACAAGGTGGTACATATAATGAAATCTTGCCATCTGCATCAACATGGTTGGACCTAGAGGGTATTGTGCTGAGTGGAGTAATTCAGACAAAGACAAATGCCGTATGATTTCAGTTACATGTGGAGTCTAAAGAATAATAAAAAAAAAGACACAAACTCATAGATACAGAGAATATATTGAGAGCACCAGATGATAGGGGGATTGGGAGATGGGTGTAAAAGAGGGAAAGATTAAGAAATATAAATTGGTAGTTACAAGATTGTCATGGAGGTGTAAAGTACAGCATAAGGAATATAGTCAATAATATTGTAATAACTATATATGGTGTCAGATAGGTACTAGATTTATTGGATAATCACTTCATATGTTGTACAGATGTCTAATCACTCTGTTGTACACCTGAAACTAATATAATGTATGCCAACTGTAATTGAAAAAAATATATTTTTTAAATCCTTAAAAAAATAAATAAACATCAATTTATAAATACATACATACATACATACATATATACATACACGGGAATAATTTAACCAAAGAGGTAAAAGACCTGTACTCAGAAAACATAAGATGTTGAAGAAAGAAATACAAGATACAATTAAATGGAAGCGTATACCATGCTCATGGATAGGAAGACTTAAAATCATTAGCATGTTTATACTACTCAAAGCAATTTACAGATTCAGTGCAATCCATGTAAAAATACTAATGGCATTTTTAACAGAACCAGAACAAATAATTCTAAAATTTATAAGCAATCACAAATAGCTAAAGCAATAGAGAAAGAACAATGTTAGAGGTATCATGCTACTTGACATCAAATTATAACTACACGGCCAAACTAATCAAAATGGCATTATACTGGCACAAAAATAGACATGTAGATCAACAGAAAATAATAGAGAGCCAAGAAATAAGCCCATCTATATGGTCAATTAATCTAGGATAAAGAAGGCAAGAAAACAGTGGGCTGAAGACAGTCTCTTCAATAAATGATGTTGGGAAAACTGGACACATATATGAAAAAGAATGAAACTGGAATACTTTCTTATACTATATACAAGAATAAACTCAGAATGGATTAAAGACTTAAATTTAAGACTTGAACTATAAAACTCCTAGAAGAAAACATAGGCATAAACTCTATGATACTGCTCTTAGTAATATTTTGGGGGGATATGTCTCCTTAAGTACGTGAAACAAACAAAATTAACAAATAGAACTACATCAAACTAAAAAGTTTTGGTGCAGCAAAGTAAACCATTAACAAAACAAAGCCTACTGAATGGGAGACAATATTCGTCAATGATATGTTAATAAGGAGTTAATATCCAAAATAAAGAACTCAAACAACTTAACACACACACACACACACACACACACACACACACACAAAATCCGATGCAACAAAATGGACAATGGACATGAATAGTCATTTCTCCATTGAAGACATACCAATGACCAATAGGCACATGAAAATATGCTAAGTCACCAATTATCAGAGAAATGCAAATTAAAAACCACAATGAGATATGACTTCACACCTATCAGAATAGCCATCATTAATAAGGCAACTAATAACAAGCTTTATTGAGGATGTGAATAAAAGAAAACCCTCATGCACTGTAGGTGAGATTGCAAATTGGTACAGCTATTATGGAAAACAGTATGGAGGTTCCTCAAAAGATTTGTAATAGTACTACAATATGACCCAGCAATCCTATTTCTGGGTATTTATCTAAGGAAATTCAAAACATTAATTTGAAAGATTTATGTATCCCAATATTCGCTGCAGCATAATTTATAATAAGCAAGAAATGGAAGCAACCTTAGTGTCTATCGATAGATGAATGGGTAAAGATGTAGTATATATATACAATAGAATATTACTAAGCTATAAAAAAGAATGAAATCTTGCCATATGCAATAACATGGATAGATGTAGAGGGAAATAAGTCAGATAGAGAAATACAAATATCATATGATTTCATTTATATTTGGAATCTACAAAACAAAATAGAAATCCATAATTAGAGAACATTTTGATGGTCACCAGATGGGAGTAGAGGTGGGGCCTGGGTAAAAAACACGACAAGATTAGAAAATACAAATTGGCAATTATAAAATCATCATGGGGATGTAAAGTACAATGTAGGAAATATACTCAATAAAATTGAAAGTCAACTGTAATTGAAAAAAAAATTTTAAAGAATTCTCTCATCACAGAGGTGTTAAACTACATGGAGCTGCACAACTCAAGACCCTTTAGTGTCAATGATCTTTTTCCACTTCTCAACACAAGACACTTTTTGTCATTTCCTAACACCCAGACATACCTTAAATTTCCCTAATAAGGTGCCGAAAACATTGTCTGAGACCACCAGACAATGGATACATGGCAAGGCTTTCTGACACATCAGCACAAGGGAATTCTGAAAAATCTTCTACCATGATTATTTTAATGTTGCTTGGAGCAGTCTAATCTTTTGTCAGCAAGATGTGTATTTAATTGACATAGCATAGGTGTCATCCAAATATTTTATGTATGTGTAATATTATACTCATTGTAAACTTTTCCAATATGGTCTGGATAAATTATATTTGTAATTACGTGTATAATTCTTAGTGTCAAAAAATTCTGAGAAGCTCATGAGTAAGTACCATATTAGATACAATATTTTAAAGTATCTGGTTTTATTCCCGTTTTGCATTTCATTGCATCTTCCTACTCCACAAATTGGCAAAACAAAATTTCAAAGATAAGGTAATCAAAATGCTTAAAGTTTAGTCATTTGCTCAAGGCCAAAACACTGGCAAGTTCCTCTCACTTCTGTTGAATTATTCTTTCTACTAAACCATGTTTTCTGAAATGTCATTTTTGTTAAAAAAAAAAAAATTCTGTTCACTTTAATCTACATGTTTGCTTGTACAGTGCCTAAGATGCAATTCAGAGAACGAGTATATACTGGCAATGAAAATGACAGGCAGATAGTTGCAATGATTCACAGGAATGGAGATCTCAAATACAGGTCCTCAGTGAGATGCTACACACGGCAGGGGTCTGCACAAGTGATGATGGACTTTGAAGAACGCCCAAACACTGATATCTCCATCATCACATTCCTCCCAGGTGAGTTTGAGCTTGAATTTTTATTTTGAATTTGGGTAAGCCAAGTTTTTAACAAGTAAGGACATGCAAGTTCCTGATTTCAACAAGCATATTATCATAGTTTTATGAGCACCATATGATAATAAGGTGAGTTAGATTGTAACAGGTTGAATGAATGTCTTTTTGGTTTCTGTATCAACTTATTAATTGGTTTCCAGTGATGTGTTATACTGTTTTTTTCAAAACTTATTCAGTGGTAAGGGCATATAACATGTATATAGAATTCACAATGCTGGGATATACTTAATGTTCAAATGACAGAAATGAAAGGAAATTGATGTCAGATTTTTAATATGTATCCAGAGCCTTAAAATATTTAATCAATTTGATTCAGTAATTGTAATAGAAACTAAGACTAATTAACAATAATCAACCTGTACAAAGCTGCTAAATTTGCTTCCTGATCATAATGCTAGAAATTCATAATCAAAATTGGCATTTGCTCTTTTTCCTTGTTTTCTAACATGGGTGACAGGATTTAAAACATATTTAAGAAATTACGTATACAAGTAGCAGCCTGTCATTGCATATGTCCAAATATTTAGTCATTCATTGAACAAATATTTATTGAAGGCTTATTACATGCCAGATACTATTATTTGCATTGTTGATAAAGCAAGGAAAAGGCAATGCCCTCATGGTGCTTATGTTCTAGTTGAAGATGCATCTTTTTTTACCTAAGGGGAGAGATTGACCTGCTGTCATTATTGTTCTAGGTGAGACTGAAAAGCCTTGCATCCTTGAGCTGATAGATGACAGACTCTATGAAGAAATAGAGGAACTCCGCCTGGTTCTTGGCACTCCACGAAGCAACTGTCCCTTTGGGGCTGCAGTTGGTGAACAAAATGAAACTCTGATAAGGATCCAAGATGATGCCGATAGTAAGAAGTCATTTTTTGTGTTCAACCATAAATTGGGAACTGAAATCTATCTGTGTTAAAATTTCAGGTGGCTTAGAAAATATCCCCCTCTTTTTGACTAGGCTTTTAAAGTGATTGAGAAATAGGGGGTGGGATACTTAAGTGAAATGGAGAATGAAATAAGCCATTAAAACTGAAAGTTGATGATGAAGAATATGATTTGAATCCCAAACATTCATACCTTTCCTCTTCCCCTTGGGTGTAGGTAGTCTTGAGTCAAAAATTTCCCTCCTCCCTTCCCACTCTCAGTGGCCTGCTCCCATAAAGTTTTTGGCAAATAGAGACTTCCAGAGCATATACTTTTTGGGAACTGGTTAATTCCTAAGGAAGGAGCTAGGCCACTTGCACTCAGTTGTTTTTAACACACTCACCAATAATGTCAGGTGAGGGGACAGAGAGAAATCAGGAGTGTAATAGCAATTAAGCTTCTCCTACATGGAAAAAAAAACATTAGAAATAGGGGGAAAAAAGCATTCCCCTTACAATTTAATTTGTCCTTGTTTCCCACAATTTTAGAGACAATTATTAAATTTGGAGAAAGCAAATTTAGCATCAGCGAACCTAAAGAACCAGGACAGTCAGTGGTAGTAAAGATCCCAGTGATTCGCCAAGGAGACACTTCGAAGGTTTCCATTGTAAGAGTCCACACCAAGGACGGCTCAGCCACCTCTGGAGAAGACTACAATCCTGTTTCAGAAGGTATGAGTGCTCCCAGAGCCTGTCTCCAGAGAGGTCATGCTTACATTATTGCTAGCACAAATGACCTTGAGAAGAATAAGAGAAATATCCAATTGAAATAAAATATACATACTCTTTTAAATTAATCTTCTTCATAAAAACAGAGAATGGATTTTATTTCCTGGATTTTCCCTTTTGACTTATAGGATATGTGTGTCAGAACTTAGGGAAATTTTGAGTGGACATATTAAATGACTTTCTGTTTTGAGTCTACTTTACTTTTGATGGGTTTTATCTTCACTATGGTCATAAGGTATTAAATAATGACTTTCCTGGGATATTTTATTACATTGACAATGTGCATGATAGCTGAGATAGTTGTCTATTTTAGTTTATATAAAACCCACAATCTAAAACTTCAAGCTAGAAAGGGCAATAAAAACTTCAAGCATTAATGAAGGGCAGTAAAAAGGTGATAAAATATCAACTACAAAGACCATGGATTCTCTGGCCTTAGGAGCCCGTTATGGATGCTTATCATCCATCTCATTTCTTCTTCAAACTTATGGACCATTTTATCATTTACTTTTATAAGTAATTAAAGCAAATCAGTCTCTCTCTCTCTCTCTCTCTCTCTCTCTCTCTCTCTCTCTCTTTCTCTCTCTCTTTCTCTCTGAGTTATTTGCTGAAAGAATAGATATAAATGTCCAAAATTAAGTTTGGAATTCTCCTTATCTACTTTGTTTCTAGTTTCCAACCTCATACTACCAACAATCATTACTTTCTGATGATCATAGACCTTCAGGCATTTATCTTGATCTTCTAAGTTGCAAACACAATTTAGAAAATGACTGATAGTTATTACTGAGTCAGTTATGGTACAAGCGTTCATTCCCTGCTGAGAATAAAAAGCCTGTAATATCATAGCCATCTGAATGTTGCAGGCAGAAAAGTGCAAAAGTACTCAAAAATCTATACTTTCCTATAAAATTTCCAAATTTTTAAGTGTTAGAAACTAATTTTTTAATGCAATATCACACTGGTCAAACCAAACAAATTGATGGGCCAGAAATGATTAGCTATTTTCAGCCTCAGGAACAAGAACCAAAAGCTCTCTCAGGGTATGAGGAGTCTAAGACTCAGAACGTGCTAACGCTTGCAGAAAATGACTGTATCTAGAAACGGAACTAATTTTAAAGGTGAGTCTAGCTTACTAACTCAATTTTTTAAAATACATTTTTATAATTGGCAAGTAAAAAATTGAAGTGAGTAAAAAATTGAAGTAGAATAAAATAAATTGGAGATATATTTTCTTCTGCCATATTTTAAAAGATTTATAAATTTGAATTATAATGATTGAAATGCAGTTATATCAGAAAGCAGCACCTGTTATAGTCTTCAATTGGAATGATTATGCAATATCTTCTTTATTTTCTCTTCTTCTGAGCCAGTTTCTCAAGATATAGTAAAACCAACAAAATAGTTTATCCAAGTTTCATGGTATAGTCAGCTGCTTATTCACAAGTTCAATAAAATCAATTAATTTTTACCATTTTCAGAATTTTTAAATGAATGGTTAAAAGAAATTTGCATAATTGATTTTACTTCTTAAGATAATGAAATGATCCTTTTTAGTGAGGAGGAGCAGGAGCGAGAAGGAAAAATGCCATCAATATTTATCTTTAAAATGGTTGCAAAGTTTCCAAAGTTAACATCAACAAAAAGAAGTCTTTTTAATATATAATTTGGCATGTCGACAAAATCTTAAAAATGTTATATCCAGCTTTTCTAGATCTATATATAAAATGTAAATACTGTTCACATTCAGTAATATCTGTGATCATATTCATTTGATTTATGTTAAAATGGTTTAGAAATTCTAGGAAATAAGAGATGAGTTTGTCTGATTATATGCCAGTATTAGAACTATTGATTGTCCATTCCATAATTCAGCATTTTTTTCAAACTGAGGGTCAACAGATCAATTTAGTAGCTTATGATTAAACTTTTCTTCTAGATAAAATGAAAATATTAGAATGTAATGCATACAGTAAGAATAAGTGATTTTTTAATAATTTTTATTCCATTTTAGTCTCTCTCTCTCTCTCTCTCTCACACACACACACACACACACACACACACACACACACACACACACACATACACATACACTGGACCACACTGTAAAATGTATTTCTCATTGTGGGTCACTGTGAAAAAAGCTTAACAAAAGCTTCTCATATTCGTATGTAAAAGATTTTAAATTGTGATTTTGCATTTGTAGAAATTGAATTTAAGGAGGGGGAAACCCAGCACATTGTTGAAATTGAAGTAATCTTCGATGGGATTAGAGAGATGAGAGAGGCCTTCACTGTTCACCTAAAACCCGATGAAAATATGGTAGCAGAGACACAGGTAAGTAGTAAAATGCAGATATAAATTCATGGCCAGCATTTTATCAGAGAAACTGTGTATAAGCATCACATAGTGTACAATAAAGTAATGGGACTCTACAAGCCTTATATAAAGATGTGCTTGATCCCTTTCCTTTCCTAAATAAATTTTGTTCCTATTAGATTATAGTCAAGAAATTCCTATCTTTCTTTGAAAAATCATGTTTGTATAAATGATGTTCAAGGCCTCTGAGACCAAAATGTTATAGTCCTAGCACTTTTTTTCTCTGTTTATTTAATTTACATAGTATCAGCAATCATATTTTCTTTAAGATAAACATAATTTCCACAGAATTTTGAACTTTAAGCCTAAAATAACTTTTTAAAACTAAATGATTTTAGGAACAGACCTATGTTTGTAATATCCATGCTTAAAATTACTCTTTCTTTTATTTGTTTCACTATTAGTATCAGATCAAATTGGGAAAATTTCTTTCCTCAATTATTGGTTATCATTTCATAATTTTTACTACTTGATGGTATTTCTGCTATAGTGCCTTGCTTTTCTTTAAAATGGTATTTAAAATTCAAGAAATATGGGCAGGAAATCTATTTTATAAGTCTTGATCACATAAAAAATGACTTTTTGCTTTTTAATTTTATGGAGCATTGTATCAAACTCTGAATGAAAGGAACAGATTTACTCAAATCACTTCAAGTAATACAAGCTTCTTTTAAGAATACACTATAAATATAGATTTGGAAACTGTGATAGTCATTGTGATAGATAATGGAAGGTTATTCAGGAGCTAAGGCAAATTTATCAGCAAGGTGTTCTGGTCACATTACCAGCAGTACATGTTCACAGATTCCTCTCCTGTCATGACTCAACTTCTTCTTTTCCCTGTGCTTCAGGCTGTACTTCTGACCTCTACCCATTTAAAGCTTTGCTTTTATTTACGTTCACTTTAGCATAGGCCATGCTATCACATAAACTATCTTGTCTCTGCATATCATTTAGCTTTCTTCCCACTATGAACAAATTGACTTTCTCATGGATCTTCCACTTCACAACCCAAGACAGAGTTAGCTACTTTCATCACAATTTAGAGAAAAAAGTTGCAGCCCAAATACCTTGTGGACCACTGGCCAATCCAGGCTCCCTTGGGCTCAGATACCCTCCTCTGGTACCATAAGATATGACTAATGTGCCAAGGTCACGTGGACATGCAAACCACATAGGGCTGTCACTCTGTAGGGGCTCTGAATATGACAATTTTCATCATAATAAAACTGGAGACTTGACTGTATGGTATTGTCCTGTGCAATAAAAGCACCAAGAGTCAAATATTTCAATAATCACAAATAATTATCTTTTCTTTCTAGGTGACCAAAGCCATTATTTACATAGAAGAAATGAACAGCATAGCAGATGTCACTTTTCCTTCTGTCCCTCAAATTGTGTCCTTATTGATGTATGATGATGCTTCCAGAGCTAAAGAGAGTACTGGACCTGTGTCTGGATATCCTGTCATCTGTATCACAGTGAGTAGGAAATTGAGGGAAATTGTAAAATAATTATTTTATTTTATTTTATTTTATTTTTTGGACAGGTGCTCTTGAGTCCAAGAGATACAGTGCTCTCGATGGTACTACATATATGATCATTGCACACATGCTTAGTCTGTAGTTTCTTTTTTTTCTTTTCCTTTTTTTAAATGCCAGTTTATTTGTTTTTTTAATAATATATATATATACACAATTTTTTAAATATTTTATTTTTTTATTTTCCCCCTCCCCACTCCCTTCTGGTAACCCTTAGTACATCTATTGCCATGAGCCTCTGTTTGTTTGTCCTGTTCATTTGATGCTTTTAGGTTTATAGTCTACATATAAGTGATATCATGTGATTTTCAACATTTCTATCTGGTTTATTTCGCTTATTATGACTATTTCAAGGTCCATCCATGTTGTTGCAAATGGAAGTATATCATCTCTTCTTATGATTGAGTCATATTCCATTGTATATATGTACCACAGCTTCTATAGCCAATCATCTATTGTAGTATACTTCGGTTGCTTCCATGTCCTGGCCACTGTGAATAATGCTGCTATGAACATCGGTGTGCAAATAACTTTTTGAATATGAGTTTCCAAGTCTTTGGGGTAAATATCTAGTAGAGGGATTGCTGAATCATATAGTAGGCCGATTCTTAATTTTTTGAGGAACCTCCATATCTCTTTCCGTAGTGGCCGTACCAATCTGCATTTCTGCCAGCAGTGGATGAGGGTTCCTTTTTCGCTGCATCCTTCTCCAACATTTGTTATTACTTGTCCTGTTGATTACAGCCGTTCAAACAGATGTGAGATGGTATCTCATCGTGGTTTTGATTTGCATTTTCCTAATAGCTAGCAATGTTGAGCATCTTTTCATAAATTTGTTGACCATTTGTATGTCCTCTAGGGAGAAGTGTCTGTTCAGGTCCTCTGCCCATTTTTTGATTGAATTGTCTGTTTTTTGTTATTATTGAGTTATTGAGTTCTTTGTATATTTTGGATATTACACCCTTATCGGAGGTGTTGTTTGCAAATATATTTTCCCATTGAGAAGGTTGTCTCTTTACCTTGTTTACAGTTTCTTTTGCTGAGCAGAAGCTTTTTAGTTTGATGTAGTCCCATTATTTATTTTTGCTCTTACTTCCCTTGACTTTGAGGTCAAATTTATAAAATCCTCTTTAAGCCAAAGGTCCTTGAGTTTCATTCCTATGTTTTCTTCTATGCATTTTATTGTTTCGGGTCTTATATTCAAGACCTTAATCCATCCATTTTGAGTTAATTTTGGTGTGTGGTGATAGACAACAGTCTAGTATCATTCTTTCGCAGGTGGCTTTCCAGTTTTCCCAGCACCATTTATTGAAGAGACTTTTCTTATGTTTTTGGTGTTTTTATCGAAAATTATTTGCCCATATGAGTATGGGTTTATTTCTGGACTCTCGATTTTCTTCTACTTGTCCATGTGTCTGTTTTTCTGCCAATACCATGCCGTTTTGATTACTGTCACTTTGTAGTATAATTTGAAGTCAGGCAGAGTGATTCCTGTTCTTTTTGCTCAGGATGGCTTTGGTAATTCGGGGTATTTTGTGCTTCCATACAAATCTGATGATTTTTTCTTCTATTTCTTTAAAAAATGCCAATAAAATTTTGGTGGGGATTGCATTAAATCTGTATAATGCTTTAGATAATATGGTCATTTTAACGATGTTGATTCTTCCAATCCAAGAACATGGAATATCTTTCCATTTCTTTTTATTTTCTTCTCATTATATAGGTCCTTCACATGTTTCATTAAATTTATTCCTAGGTATTTTAGTTTTTTTGTTGCAATTGCAAAAGAAATTATTTTTTCCACTTCTTTCTCTGATGCTTCATTTTTAGAATATAGGAATGCTATGGATTTTCTAACGTTAATTGTGTATCCAGAGACTTTACTGTATTTGCTTATTGTTTCTAGCAGTATTCTTGTGGAATCTTTCGGGTTTCCTATATAGAGAATCATGTCATCCGCAAATTGTGACAATTTGACTTCTTCATTTCCTATTTGGATGCTTTTTATATCTTTCTCTTGCCTGATTACACTCGCTAGGACTTCCAATGTTATATTGAAGAACAGTGGCGATAGTGGACAGCCTTACCTTGTTCCTGATCTTAGTGAGAAGGTTTTTAGTTTTTCACCATTCAGTATAATGTTGGCTGAGGGCTTGTTACACATGGCCTTTATTATGTTAAGGTACTTTCCTTCTATACCGATTTTGTTAAGTGTTTTGATCATAATGAGTGCTGTATCTTGTCAAAGGCTTTTTCTGCATCTATTGATATGATCATATCATTCTTATGTTTTAATTTGTTTATGTGATGTATCACTTTAATCGACTTGCATATGTTGAACCATCCCTGTGCTCCTGGGAAGAAGCCCACTTGATCGTGGTGAATAATCTTTTTAATATGTTGCTGTATTTGGTTCACTAGTATCTTATTTATGATTTTTGTATCTGTGTTCATGAGAGATATTGGTCTGTAATTTTCTCTTTGTGTGTTATCTTTACCAGATTTTGGTATCAAGGTAATATTGGCCTCATAAAATGAGTTGGGAAGTATTGTCTTCTCTTCAATTTTTTAGAAGAGTTTGAAAAGAATAGGCATTAAATATTCTTTGAATGTTTGGTAGAATTCACTGGTGAAGCCATCTGGTCCTGGACTTTTACTTTTGGTAGATTTTTGATAACTGTTTAAATTTCCATACTGCTGATCAGTCTATTTAGATTTTCCAGTTCTTCTTGATTCAGTCTAGGAAGATTGTATTTTTCTAAGTACTGGTCCATCTGTTCTAAGTTATTAAATTTGGCATTATATGCTTTTTTATAGTATTCTTGTATGATCCTTTGTATTTCTGCAGTGTCTGTCGTAATTTCCCCTTTTTCATCCCTGATTTTATTTGTGTCCTTTCTCTTTTTTCTTTAGGGTGTCTAGCCAGGGATTTGTCAATTTTAGTAACCTTCTCAAAGAATCAGCTCTTTGTTGTATTTATTTTTTCTATCTTTTTTGTTTTCAATTTCATTTATTTCTGCTCTAATTTTGATTATTTCTTTCCTTCTGCTGACGTTAGGTCTCATTCGATCTTCCTTTTCTAGTTTTTTTTTTTAAGATGAAACGTTAGGTTAGTTATTTGGGCTCATTCTTGTTTTCAGAGGTAAGCCTGTAATGATATGAACTTTCCTTTTATGACCACTTTTGTCATGTCCCAAAAGTTTTGATATGTTGTATTATCATTATCATTCATTTCTATGTATCTCTTGATCTCCCTTTTTATTTCTTCTTTGATCTAGTTATTCTTTAGTAGTATGTTGTTTAATCTCCATTTTTATGTGATTTTTTCCACTTTCTTTTTACAGTTGATCTCTAATTTCAAAACATTATGATCAGGGAATATGGTTGGTGTGATTTCAACCCTCTTATATTTGTTGAGGCTCTCTCTGTGTCTCAGTATGTGATCAATCCTTGAGAATGTTCCATGTGTACTAGAGATGAATGTATAAGCAGTTGTTTTGAGATGGAAGGCTTGGTAAATGTCAATTATGTCCAGTTGGTCTAATGTGTCATTTAAGGATGTTATTTCCTTAATGATTTTCTCTTTGGATGATCTGTCTATATCTAACAGTGGAGTATTTAGGTCCCCTGATATGATGGTGTTTTTGTCTGTTTCTTCCTCTAGTTCTGTTAGTAATTGCTTTTATAATCCAGGGCTCCCTGATTGGGAGCATGGATATTAATAAGTGTTATGTCTCTTTATCATTATGAAGTTTCCTTCAGTATCTTTCTTTACCTTTTTTATTTTGAAGTCTATTTCATCTGATAATAGTACCACTACTCCTGATTTCTCTGAATGCCATTTTCTTGAAACATCATTTTCCACCCTTTCACTTTGAATCTATATTTGTCTTTGGAGCAGAGATGTGTCTCCCAGAGGGAGCATATGGTTGGGTTTTGTTTTTTGATACAACCTACAACTCTGTGCCTTTTTATTGGTGAGTTCAATCCATTTAAATTGAGGGTGATTATTGCAATATGAGGTCTTGTGTTTCTGTTTTCTTTATTTTGGTTGTCTTTTGTGGGTTTTCCCTCTGGTCCTTCTTGTTTTATGTTATATATTTTAATTCTAAATCTTTGGTGTGTGGTTACCATTATGAATATGAAAAAGATAGTTGTATCTATATAGTCGTCTATTTTCTTCTGCGTATGCCTTATCTCCATTCCCCTTTGTGAATATGGATCTTTGAATCCTCCCCTTTTCAGTCATTATTGTCTCAATTTGTCCCTATATGCTGAACATTCGTTACTATCTTGCTATAGCAAATCTCTTCTTATTTTAAGCTTATAATGCCTTGTTTGTAGTAAGGGTTGCACTTCTCTGCTTTTATCAGCCTGCTAGTCCCCTTACTCTTAATTATGTGTTTTTGTTTGTTTGTTTGCTTTGTTTTGTCATTTTGTTTTAGGTGAACTGACCTCTGTCAGTATTTCCTGTAGTGCAGGCCTCGTAGTGGAGAATTCCTTCAAATTTTGTATGTCTGGAAAGGTCTTAATTTCTCTTTCATATCTAAAGGAGAACTTAGCTGGATCTATTATTGTTGGCTGGTAATTCCTTGCATTTAATAGTTTTAATATTTGATTCCACTTCTTTATGGCTTGTAAGGTTTGTGCTGAGAATTCCGACAATAATCTAAAGGATTTTCCTTTATAGGTTATCATCTTCTTTTCCCTGGCTGCCCTGAGAATTCTGTCTTTGTCATTGATCTTTGATAATTTTAATACGGTGTGTCTTGATGAAGGTCTTTTTGGTTTGAGATAATTGGTTTTTTTATTGACTTCTTGAATTCCAAGCTCCAGCTCATTCCTTACGTCTGGGAAATTCTCGTCAACTATTTATCTGAAAATGCTTTCTAGTCCCTGCTCCTTTTCCTCCCCTTCAAGAATGCCCATTATTCTTTAGTTTCCTCTCTTGATGGTATCGGCTTTCATTATTTTTCATTCTTCGGTTTCTCCCTTCGTCCTTCTGATTTATTTCTAGATTTCTGTCTTCGATATCAATAAACCTTTCCTCTATTTGGCCGACTCTATTTCCTAAGTTTGTTATTTCATTTTTTAACTCTTTCGGTGTGTTCTTTATCTCCTGAAGGTCTATTCAGTTCTTTTTGAAGGTTTCAATCTCCTCTCTAAAGAACTCATTCTGCTCATCTAGTTGTTTTGTCAGTTCCTGAAATTGTTGATATGATTTGTTTGGGATCTCACTGAGTTTTTTCAGAAGTACCATTCTGAATTCTCTGTCATTTAAGTCACATATTTCTATGTCTGTAAGCTCATTTCTGGAGATTTTTCTCTTTCTCTCTGAGATGTCTTGTCACCTTGGCTGTTCATGGTGTCTAATGGACTATTTCTCCACCTGGGCATTAATGGAAGTGTGTTCTGCTTTTTTTTTTTCCTCCCAGAAAGAAGATTTATTATATAATGGTCCCTAGCCTGTTGCAAGTAAGGTGTTTTTCTTTTAGTTTCCAGAAGGTGGCATCTAAGCCTCCTGATCTCTGTTTTATATAGTGTTAATAATGTCTTTTTTTTCCTTATAGATGTTTAATCATGCTCTCTACCCTCAATCTCAGTTCCCGTCAGTGTTATTGACAGCTTTGGTAGTGTTTGCTCAGATTCTCCTGGGGCTCCAGAGCTTTCCATCTCAGAGGGTATAGGGCGAGGGGCCTTCTGAATTGGAGGTTGGAGGCTGTCACTCAGCCTCGGTTTTGCAACTGCAGCTGGTAAAAATCAACTGTTGTTCTCTGCCATTTCCACTTTTCTGCCATCCCTGTTTCTTTGCCTTCTGCTCTAATGTTTGGGCACTGCTGCCAGCCGCGTGGAGCTCACAGCACTCTCAGGCAGGGCTGTTCAGGGAACTCGCTGCTCCTTCTCCCCTCCCCCTCCTCCTACAGGGAGCCCTGGCTCAAGATGCAATTTCTTTGTTCCTCCCAGTCCACCACTCGGCACCCGGGGTTCTGACCTGTGGTAGCTGTTATACGCAGATCCCGCGCTCAGACATGCTAGTGTACAGTTTGGGTGTTTTTGTTGAGTTTTAGGTGTTCAGCTTATTGTTGTTTCAAGGGGAGAGATCTGGACTTGTTATTTCAGTTATCAACTCTTTCAGTGTGTTTTTTTAATCTCTAGAAGACCTATTCTGTTCTTTTTGAGGGTTTCAATCTCCTTGTTATGCTCATCGAGGTATTTTTTCAATTTCTGAAATTGTTGATATGACTCGTTTCGGAACTCACTGCTTTTTTTCAGAAGTACCATCTTGAACTCTTTGTCATTTAAGTCGTATATTTCTATTTCTTTAAGCTTACTTTCTGGAGATTTTTCCCTTTCTTTCTGAGATGCCTTGTCATCTTGGTTGTTCATGGTGTTTAATGGACTATTTCTCTGTCTGGGCATTAATGGAAGTGTATTCTGCTCTGGTAGCTCTTATGCACAGATCCCACACTCAGACAGGCTGGTGTGCAGTTTGGGTGTTTTTGTTGAGTTTTAGGTGTTCAGCTTATTGTTGTTTCAAGGGGAGAGATCTGGAATGTCTCTCATGCTGCCATGTTTAATCCAATCTGTCAAAATAATTATTTTAAATAATTATAAGCTTAACAATATAGTATTGGCCTTGTCGTGAACTAAAAGTGGGAAAATACTACAAGGTTTAAGCTTTGAACTTTGGAGAGGAAAATATAACATTAATCAAATAAAGCTCTCATTTTTCTTCCTATATCCAACAAAGGTTTATTAATTGGCGTGTACGTAGAGTGTTCTCTCATGTTATCTCAGAGTCTGTCACTCATAGAAAAATAAATAAGGGTTGAACTCTGCACTCAAGGAAATTAAAAATAAGGAAGAGAAAGATATATAAGACTTAGTTACTATAGGACAAGATGTGATTAGTATCATGAGAATAATGCAGCTCCATGTGTGAGAGAAGGTTTGAGATGGTGAGGTAGAATTTTAGTAGTGTAAGAGAAGAGTCAGATAAGTGAAAGTCATTTCAGGAAGAAGTGATTGCATCACAAGCTACATCTAGAAGACTAGCATAAAAAATAGCATAATATAACTACACTTTTACTTGCCTATTCTTGATTCTAAATTGTAAGCTCCTTCTGAGTAAAAACTGGAACATATTTATTTTTATATCACAACAGCCCTGGTATAATGACCTACATTAAATAGGTACACAATAAATGTTTATTGAATAAACAATGCAAAATAATTTGGTAACAAGTATGTTTGGTGCCAAATTTAAATGTTATGTTAATGAATGTGGACTTCGTTTGTTAATGGTTAGCAGGGAGTTCTTGCAAAGAAGAATAGCATGAAAGGAGAGGTTATGTTGAGTGTTACCATGGCAGCAGTGTGTCACTTGACTAGAAAGGCTTTGAATTAGGGAGATGGTGCTAGAAATGGGAAGGAAGTGATTGACTTAAGAAACATTGCAAAAGAAAAATCAACGAAGTTCATTGATGTGCAGGGCAAGATGAGAGAGAGGAAGGAATGAGGGAAGGAGAGATGAAGGGAGAGAGAAAGAGAGAAGGAACAAAAATGATTGGACAACTCCAAGGATTCAAGAGTTGATAAAATGAATAACATTTATTTGTATTAAGTTAGAGGTGGAAATACCTGTTTGAAATGCAAGATTAGAGTTCATTAAAGCTATCATGGCTAGAAATAGAAATTTAAAGTTTCCATAAATAACATGTAGAAATGGGGAGAAAAAAGCATGAGTGAAAACACTATGATAGAGAGAACTTGAGAGGAATAATTTACACATTGTTCTATACTGTGGCCCTAACATACTTCTTTTTTTTTTCCTATAGGCTTGCAACCCTAAATATTCAGACTATGACAAAACAGGCTCTATTTGTGCAAGTGAGAACATCAATGACACTTTGACCCAGTACCGATGGCTGATTAGTGCACCCACTGGCGCTGATGGTGTAACCAGCCCCATGAAAGAAGTGGAGTTTGACACCTATTTTACATCATCCAAGATGATCACTTTAGACTCCATATATTTTCAGCCTGGCTCCAGAGTGCAGTGTGCGGCTCGAGCTGTGAATGTCAATGGCAATGAAGGCCTGGAGCTGATGAGCCCTATTGTAACCATCAGTAGAGAAGAAGGTAATACTTTGCCATTTTTGCATGAAGATCACTGGACTACCATGTAATATTATAAATGTCTAATTTCTGGTTATTCTTTCAAATGTAGTCCATAATACTCTATAAGTACTTGAAAATGATAACTTATTGTTGTGAAAATATTCATTAGAAAACAAATATTTTCATACCACATTTTAAAATTACTTATCACATTCCAGAGTGTTTGCTGGCATATAACAGCTTTATGTTGACAATAAGAAAAATAAGGCAAGATTCCTGTCCTTGAGGAATTCATACTCAAGTTGAGAACACAGACAAAAGTTTAGTCTGGAGGGGGCACAGAAATGCAAAAGTAGTAATGACCCTGAGTGGGTCAGGAAAGATTTCATCAAAGAGGAAATGCTTAATCTGAATCTTGAAAACAGGAGAGAAAAAAAAGCATGAGAAATGACTCATAGACACATGAAAATAACATGGAACATTCTGAGAACTACAAGCAGAGAAGTAGGAGTCATATGAGAGGGAAAGATGGGACAATGAGAAAATGAAGCAGATGGTATGCAAGGTTCAGATCTGGACAATTGGCTCATATGCAAGGCAAAGCCACTCTGAGCTGGTTGTTGGATGAGTAGGAGTTTGCTGGAGACAAAAAGGGAAGGACAGTCTATGTAGAGAAGTACCTAGGAGTGCCCAGACCTTGTTATGAGGGAGGTTGTATTCAGGGCTGGATCCTAGATACTTTGGGGGTGGAGAATAGGATATGGTTAAAGATAACAATGAAAAGACAGGAATTCTGCTTTGTAAATCAATCCTTCACTCTGCATAAGGATTTTTTAAATAACTGTCTATTTATAAGATTCTATTTCTAAAACTTCCATTTGCATACAATGCTTTCAAAGCATAATTGTTGCATAAATAAAGGTTATATGTACCACCTCCCACCATTATATAGTAAGGAGCAATATTTGTTGATATCTTGTATAGTAAACATGCTCTTTGATTAGGATTAAAATAAATGATGTTTTTAATTTTTTCTTAAAACCAAACTACTGTGTTGGTGCCGAAAAATTAAACAATTCCTTAAAATGAGTACCCTTCTTAATAAAACAGATAGCCTACATGCTGAGACTGCCTCCAATTTCATTGCTATCTTAATAAATCCTATTTCCTCTGTTTTGTACAAGCAGAAAGGAAGTTATATATTACCTAGGTCTCTTAAAATTGTAATTTAACATCTTGATCCCCTCCATGATATTAAAATGAAAACGTCACAATTCTCTTAAAGCAAACATTAAGGAAGATTTTCATGTCAAATTTCTTGAGAGTCATTGAGAGATAGATAGATGATAGATTAGATGATAGATGATAGATGATAGAGATAGTGGTGATGATGATGATGATGATGATGATGAAAGATGATAGACAGATATATGATTGATAGATATAGATAGATGATAGATGAGACAGAGAGAAAACAAGTTATAATTTATAATACATATATTGTAAGAAATTATATAGAGAGAGCAAACTATACATTTTGCTCTCTGATTCTAAAGAGACATTCGTTTTTGTTTTTTAAAAAAAGCACATTTTTAGTTTTATTTGCTTGTAAGTAATGTATATTTTATAACTAGTCATATTATTCTAGGTTAAACATCAAATTCACTCAAAATACACTTACTTTTTTTCTATTGGCTTTCAATCATTCTTACTGTGTCTGTTCACACTTTGTTGATATAATCATAATCTAGAATGTCCAGCACATATTAAATCAAATTGAGCAACAACTGTTGTTTTTCAAACTTTATAAAATGCCCAAAATGTTAAGAAGTAGGCACTAAACTGTCTGCTGTGATTTTTGCTCACATCATCTTTTTCTGCTTCCTTATGTTATCTACTCTCGGCAATGCCTTAGTCCAAAGAGAATTTTAAAGGACACAGAAAAATTATAGTGCCTATTTAAAAAAATATTTTCAAGTGTTGTCTATTATCTTCTTTTAGCATAAATATGTTCATTTTTAGGTCTTTGTCAGTCCCAGGTGCCAGGGATAGTGGGAGCAGAGCCGTTCTCAGCTAAGTTGCACTACATGGGCCCGGAGGACCCAGAGCATACAAACCTTGTCAAGCTCACAGTCATGATGCCACACACAGATGGTAGGTACCTTGGATAAGGAAATCCGTGGGTGTGGTTTGGGATCCTCATTACCTGATTTATTTTACTGAATACTCTAAATAACCAACCAGACAATAAGAGCTCAGTTTGCAACTTGAACTTCAAGCCTTTCTGCTTCAACTGTTTCTGCTTTCTTTCTGCCTATTTTTTAAAGTCTGACAATTTAAGCATTCTCTAAAATTAGATAAATTTAAAAGATGTCCAAACACTATGAAACAAAACATTAACATGCTGGCTTTTATGAAATAGCACAAATGTGTCTTCAAAACTCTTGAACTTGGACTTACAATAAAGCATTTTAGTATCTCAATGCTCACCTTCAACATGTATTTGCTATTTCCTAACTTTAGTTTTATAAATCCCTCCCAATATTTATTGCAATCACATTAAGACATTTCCTAAGCAACAAAATGAAATTTAAAATGCAACTAACAGTATTATATATTGTGTTCACTTTCTCTGAGTACAGAAGTGTGGCCAGGATTTGTGAGTCAATAACTTTATCCAGACTTTATGAACATTTCCCCATATACAGAAGACATTTTCAAGTCAGAGTCCACTCACTTCACTTTATACCTGAATAAATTGTTAATATTAATTTTATTATTTGATTGTTAATTATATGTTAAGTAGCTAAGGGGGAAAAAAACCATTAGGTACTGTTAGGAACTACACAGTAGAATCTACCTCCCATAGGAAAAGGATGTTATTCTGCTTTGTCCGCTTATTACAAATCCAAGTTTGTGTTGTTGGAGAGTGAGGGTGTGTGAACAGGAATCTGTATCTCCTTGTTTTACAGCATAACATTGGTCCCACATTTGACTACCCTATCTCTAGGCTCATTTTAGATGTGTAACTCAAGTGTGCAAACAGCTGAGGAGAGACCCATCAGGCGAAAAAGAGACCTATAACAGTAAGAGAATAAGGGCAAAAGAGTCAAATAATATCTTAGTATCATTATGAATATAGCTTTAATGTTAATTCCCAGTACCCTCAGGGGTCTTAGGACACCACTTCAATAAATCACTGCTCTACAGTATTTTATAAGACTTGTCTTCTCAAGAGATAAAGAAAATATAATGTTCTAAGTCCTTTGCTATTAGTGAGAATGCTAACAATGATTACAATTTCTTGTAGGCATGCTCCCCATGATTTCCACTAAAGAGCTTTCCAACTTTGAGCTCGCCCTCAGTCCTGATGGCACAAGGATCGGAAACCACAAGTGCTCGAACCTTTTGGATTATACTGAAGTGAAGACCCATCATGGTTTTTTGACTGATGTTAAAAAAAATCCAGAAATAGTTGAAGAGATGTATCCTTACCAGTACAGCTCATCTATCAGAGGTTCTAGTACCTTACGATTCTACCAAAACCTGAACCTAGAGGCCTGTTTGTGGGAGTTTGTTAGCTACTATGACATGTCAGAACTTCTCACTGACTGTGGAGGCACCATTGGAACAGATGGACAGGTATGAATTTTTAACATCTGAGCTTCGGTCACTGGTAAACCAATTGATTTTGTTCAGTTACATAGATTTGTACTAAATCCCAACTCCAGTTTTACATCTTGATGATGTAGGTCATTAGGTATAAGAGAGACCAAATAATTGGTATAGGTGGTGTGAAAATCCATGTCTATTTTTGGAACAATGTATCAAAATATATGTCTTTTTTAGCAATGCTCCAACTCTGCTCTGATATTAAAATATCCAAATACTAATTACTCTTCAAAGTATACATAATCATTTTTTGTAGATGCTAGTGATGTTTCATTAATCATCTAGTATAAAGATTTACAATCCTCAGGGTCAGTCTAGTTTTTCTCCCTTCTTACTATCTTTCTTCTTCCTTTACCTTCTATCTTTCTCTTCTATCCCATTTCTCTTTCTTTTCTTTCTAGTTTTCTTCTCTTTTCCTCCCTCCCTATTTCATTTCCCAATCACAAATATAGTCAAAAGTATTTTCATTGAAAGCTCATTATTATTTCTACTCTACAATCAATAATTCATCTTCATACACAGACAGACATTAACTCATAAAATACACACACACATACACACACAGCCCTCCCCCCTCCATTATCAACAAAGTTGTTAAAAAAGATAAGGAAGGTCTTCATTAGTGGTTATAATAGAGAATATAAATTATGTAGGGTGTAGTTTAGAATTGTAGTATTTGAACTAAAGCAATGCTCTGTTCTAGCTGTACTGAAGAAAGAGTTTATATAAATAGGCTTATACATTACTGTAGTGAATCATAACCAGGATATATGATGTTTTTCAAGATTTAGCCAAGATGAAGCTGGATTTTTTTATTCTATATTCCTAAAGTGTTAAAATATAAAACAAGTAGTAGCAAAAGAAAAGTAGATAACTCACTATCACTTTCATCACAGAACAAAACTGTAAAACTTAGCAAGTTTAGCTGGTGTCGATGTTAAATGGCAGCCATGTATTATGTCTGGAAACTATTAGACCCAAGGGCAATGAGACATTATTTCAACCATCTCTTCTAGAAGCAGCAAAATATTCAAAAATTTGCATAGATTAGTAAAAATATCAAATAAGAACACCAAGAGAAAGACAGTGTGGAACAGTGGAATATTCCAACCTGCACACTGGAATCAAGCAAATGTAGACTTAAATTTGGCTCCAATATTTTCTTTTTAGTTTGATATAGTCCCATTTATTTATTTTTGCTTTACTTTCCAATATTTCCTTGAGCAAATTACTTAAGCCCTCATAAGTGTTACTTCCTCAGGTTCCTCTTCCCAACCTGTCTTTACCATCTGAAAAAAAATACATGAAGGAAAAAAGTCCTATCCCCAAAATAAAAATAAAGACTCATATTAACAAATTTACTTCAACCTTTTTCTTTATATTAAAAATTCTCTGGTTACTTTAGCTCTTCCTCGCAGTTTTTTTTTTTCAATTTGTTATTTAATCAATTCTTTTCTTTCTTGTCATTCTTGTCTCAGGATCTTTCTTATATCTGAGGATCTATTTGCATAAACAAAATTAGCTATAGTCATAAGATTACATTTGTTCTAGCTCTTATTAAAGACACTTTGTACCGTGGACCTTCTCTGTGGCTCTTATCTAGTTTATAGTCTGTTTTCATCCTCAAGAATGTTTTCTATCTTCTCTGGCAGCATTTTTCCACCTTTAATATATGCAACCTAGATAGCATGCTCTGGTGAAAAACCTGCACTTACTTGCTGAAGCCTTATCCTGTTATGCACGCCCAATGTATCAAGGGTATTTTCAAAACAAATTCTGCCCACTATTGTGTTCATCCCTCCGGCCAAATCTCATTATCTAGTAGTACTAACAATAACAATAATGATGATAGCATTTATTTAATGTTTAATATGTGTCTGCCATTCTTCTAACTATTTTACATATTTCTACATATTCCTATCCTCACAATAATACTCTGAGAAAAGTACTAATTTTGTCTCCTTTTTAGAGATGAGAAAGTTGAAGCAATGAGATTTCAAATAACTTGCCCATGTTCGTGTCTTTTATAAGCCTGTGCTCTTAACAACATCATGGTACTTATACGGACATTTAATTGAATTAAAATGTCATTTAATTTGGCGACTATGAGGAATGGATATGGTCACATATGCAATTGCAAGAAAGGCAAATAAACTTTTTCCTTTGTTCTGGGTACAAGAATGCTGTCCAACAGCAGTCATGAAAATGTGTACCAGATTCTATTCCCACCCACTGTTGGTAAAATTTTTCAAATGCATGTCTTAACAGTGGACTATACCTTTATCTGAGTACGGGAAGATCAGATTGAAATGAAAACATACTTTACGAGACAACACCTGAACATTGGGGAACACATTCTACTTTAGAATTTCATAAGCTTTATGAACTTTTACATTTCTGCATTTAGAATGGAAAAAATTGGCAAGAGTAAAGGTAAATAATGAACATGGGCTAAATGTCTTCATAGCTGCTTCATAGATTTGACTACGTCATTAAACAAAAGGAAGCCAATGCTGATCTAGTACTATTTGTTCTCTAATTCCACACAGACCTGGAATAATTGTCTCTTTACATTGTTGATTGGATAATTTCCAATCATCTAATAGATGTTAATTTCCTTTTTTTAGTCCTTTCCTTTTTTTTTTTAACAGTAAGACATATATATTTTTTCACTGTGTGTTCACCTCCCATTGTTAGATTTCTTTCTGTCACCACATATTTGACCCCATTTACCCATCTACCTATCCCCTCGCCACTCCCCGCTGGTAACAACTAGTGTATTGTCTATGTCCATGAGTCTCTGTTTGTTTGTCCTGTTCATTTGGTGCTTTTAGGTTTATATACCACGTATAAGTGATATCATATGATTTTCAAATTTTTCTGTCTGACTTATTTCACTTAGCATGATTATCTCGAGGTCCATCCAGGTTGTCGAAAATGGCAGTATTTCATCTCTTCTTATGGCTGAGTAATATTCCATTGTATGTATGTATATACATATACTCCAAAGCTTCTTTATCCAATCATCTATTGTAGGACACTTTGGTTGTTTCCATGTACTGGCCACTGTGGAAAATACTGCTATGAACATCGGTGTGCAAATATCTTTTTGGATATGAGTTTTCAAGTCTTTGGGGTAAATACCCAGTAGAGGGATTGCTGGATCATATGGTAGATCAATTCTTAGTTTTTTGAGGAACCTCCATACTGTTTTCCAGAGTGGCCGTACCAATATGCAGTCCCACCAGCAGTGTATGAGGGTTCCTTTTTCTCTGCCTCCTCTCCAGCATTTGTTATTACTTGTCCTGTTGATTACAGCTATTCTAATAGGTGTGAGATGGTATCTCATTGTGGTTTTAATTTAATAAAAGATGCTCAGCATCACTAGCATTTCCCTAATAGCTAGTGATGTTGAGCATCTTTTCATAAATTTGTTGGCCATTCGTATGTCTTCTAGAGAGAAGTATTTGTTCAGGTCCTCTGCCCATTTTTTGATTGAATTGTCTGTTTTTTGTTATTATTGAGTTGTTGAGTTCTTTGTATATTTTGGATACTATGCCCTTATCAGAGGTGTTGCTTGCAAATACATTTTTCCATTGGGATGGTTGTCTCTTTACATTGTTGATGGTTTCTTTTGCTGAGCAGAAGCTTTTTAGTTTGATATAGTCCCATTTATTTATTTTTGCTTTACTTCCCTTGCCTTTGAAGTCAAATTCATAAAATTCTCTTTAAGCCTAAGGTCCTTGAGTTTCATTCCTGTTTTCTTCTATGCATTTTATTGTTTCAGGTCTTATATTCAAGACCTTAATCCATTCATTTTGAGTTAATTTTGGTGTGTGGTGATAGACAACAGTCTAGTATCATTCTTTCGCAGGTGGCTCTCCAGTTTTCCCAGCACCATTTATTGAAGAAGCTTCCTTTCTCCACTGTTGTTTTTGGCTTTTTTGTTGAAAATTATTTGCCCATATAAATATGAGTTTATTTCTGGATTCTTGATTCTGTTCCACTTGTCCATGTGTCTGTTTTTCTGCCAATACCATGCTGTTTTGATTGCTGTCGCTTGTCCGTCTTTTGTGCTTCCACAAAAATTTGGTGATTTTTTTTGTTTTATATCTTTAAAAATGCCATTGGAATTTTTGTGGGGATTTCATTAAATCTATATATTGCTTTAGGTAATATGGCTATTTTAACTATGTTGATTCTTCCAATCCAAGAACATAGAATATCTTTCCATTTCTTTGTATCTTCTTCGATTTCTTTTAATAGAATCTTAAAGTTTTATTATATAGGTTCTTCATTTGTTTTGTTAAATTTATTCCTAGGTCTTTTATTCTTTGTGTTGCAATTGTAAAAGGAATTATTTTTTCCACTTCTTTTTCTGACTTCATTATTAGAGTATAGGATATGGATTTTTGAACACTGATTTTGTAGACAGAGACTTTATTGTACTTGCTTATTGTTTCTAGTAGTGTTCTTGTGAAGTCTTTAGGGTTCTTATATAGAGAATCATGTCATCTGCAAATAGTGACAATTTGACTTCTTCGTTTCCTATTGGATGCCTTTTATATTTTTCTCTTGCCTGATTGCATGCGCTAGGACCTACAGTGTTATATTGAATAAAGTGGCGATAGCAGACAGCCTTACTTGATTCCTAATCTTAGAGGGAAGGTTTTTTGTTTTTCATTATTAAACACCAGAGTAATTTGAAACCTCTGAAACCTACAATCAGTGCAAGCTTTGAACAGTCCAACTGCTAGCCAAATTAAGGTAAAACCTCACACTATTTACCTCAGTTCCTATTGCACAATGTATCATGCCCAGATTTCAACAAAAATTATAAGGCAGAAAAAAGAACAATTTGAACCCATTCAACAGTGAGGAAGAAATCAAGACTTTC
>NW_006438867.1:261907-269127 GCF_000325575.1 Pteropus alecto | reverse complement strand
CTGTTGATCGGCCTATTTAGATTTTCCAGTTCTTCTTGATTCAGTCTAGGAAGGTTGCATTTTTCTAAGTACTAGTCCATTTCTTCTGGTTATTAAATTTGGTGTTATATACTTTTTTATAGTATTCTTATATGATCCCTTGTATTTCTATGGTGTATGTCATAATTTCCCCTTTTTCATCCCTGATTTTGTTGATTTGTGTCTTTCTCTTTTTTCTTTGGTGAGTCTAGCCAGAAGTTTGTCAATTTTATTCACCTTCTCAAAGAACCAGCTCTTTGTTGCATTAATTTTTCTATTGTTTTTGTTTGTTTGTTTTCAATTTCATTGAATTCTGCTCTAATTTTGATGATTTCCTTCCTTTTGCTGACTTTAAGCTTCATTTGGTCTTCCTTTTCTAGTTTTTTTTTTGTTGTTTTTTTTTTAACATGAAGCATTTGGTTGTTTATTCAGGTTCATTCTTGATTTTGGAGATAGGCCTATAATGATATGAATTTTCTTCTTATAACTGCTTTTGCCATGTTTCAAAAGTTTTGATATGTTGTATTATCATTATCATTCATTTCTATGTAGGCTCGATTTCTCTTTTTATTTCTTCTTTGTGGTATGTTGTTTAATCCCCATATATTTGTGGTTCTTCCTGCTTTCTGTTTGCAATCTTTAGTTTCAAGGCATTATGATCAGAGAATATGGTTGGTATGATTTCAACCCTCTTATATTTGTTGAGGTTCTCTCTGTGTCCCAGTATGTGGTCAATCCATTAGAATGTTCCATGTGCACTAGAGATGAATGTATAAGCAGTTGTTTTAAGATGAAAGGCTCTGTGAATATCAATAATGTCCAATTGGTCGAATGAGTCATTTAAGGATGTTATTTCCCTATTGATTTTCTGTTTGGATGATCTGTCCATATCTGACAGTGGAGTATTTAGGTCCCCTACTATGATATTGTTTTAGTCTTTTTCTCCTCCTTTAGTTCTATCCGTAAATGCTTTATATATTTCGGGGCTCCCTGATTAGAAGCATAGATATTAATAAGTGTTATGTCTTCTTGATGCATGATTCTCTTTATCATTATAAAGCATCAGTATCTTTCTTTATCTTTTTTATTTTGAAGTCTATTTCATTCGATATTATACTACTGTTCCCACTTTTCTTTGAATGCCATTTGCTTGAAATATCATTTTCCAACCTTTTACTTTGAGTCTATATTTGTCTCTGGAACTGAGATGTTTCTCCTGGAGGCTACATATTGTTGGATTTTGTTTTCTGATCCAATATGCAACTCTATGCCTTTTTATCTTTTTATTGGTGAGTTCAGCCCATTTACATTTAGGGTGATTATTGAAATATGAGGTCTTCTTATAGCCATTTTATCTTTTGCTTTCTAGTAGCTCAGTATTTCCATTGCTTCCTTGTCCTTGTGTTTCTGTTTTCTTAAGCTTATAATGCCCTGTTCTTAGTAAGGGTTGCACTCCTCTGCTTCTATCTGCTTACTAGTCCCCTTACTCCTAATTATGTTTTTTTGTTTGTTTTGTCATTTTGTTTTAAGTGAGCCAACCCCTTTCAGTATTTCCTGTAATGCAGAGCTCATAGTGAAGAATTCCTTCAATTTTTGTATGTCTGGAAATGTCTTAATTTCTCCTTCATATCTAAAGGAAAGCTAGCTGTATACATTATTCTTGGCTGGTAGTTCCTTGCATTTAATAGTTTGAATATTTGATTCTACTTCATTCTGGCTTGTATGGTTTGTGCTGAAAACTCCAACAATAATCTCATGGGTTTTCCTTTATCAGTTACCATCTTCTTTTCCTTGGCTGCCCTGAGAATTCTTCTTTGTCATTGATTTTTGATAATTTTAGTACAATATATCTTGGTGAAGGCCTTCTTGAGTTAAGATAATTGGGTATTCTGTTGACTTCTTGAATTCTAAGCTCCAGCTCATTCCTTCCATTTGGGAAATTCTTATCAACTATTTGTCTGAAAATGCTTTGTAATTCCTGCTCCTTTTCCTTCTCTTCAAGAATGCCCATTATTCTTATGTTTCCTCTCCTGATGATATCAGCTAGTTCTTGTATTTCTCTTTCATTATTTTTCATTCTTCGATTTCTCTCTTCATCTTTCTGATTTATTTCTAGATTTCTGTCTTTGATATCACTGATCCTTTCCTCCATTTGGTCGACCCTATTTCCCAAACTTGCTATTTCATTTTTCGACTCTTGTCGTGTGTTCTTCATCTCCAGAAGTTCTATTTGGTTCCTTTTGAAGGTTTCAATCCTCTTGCTAGAGAACTCTTTCTGCTCATCTAGGTATTTTTTCAATTCTTGAAATTGTTGATATGAATTGTTTCAGATCTCATTGAGTTTTTTCAGAAGTACCATTCTGAATTCTCTGTCTTCTAAGTCGCATATTTCTATGTCTGTAAGCTTATTTTCTGGAAATTTGTCTCTTTCTTTCTGAGATGTCTTCTCACCTTTGTTGTTTATGGTATCTAAAGGACTATTTCTCCCCTTGGGCATTAATGGAAGTGTATTCAGCTTTTTTTCCATAAAGAAGATTTATTGTATAAAGGTCTCTTTCTAGCCTGCTGCAAGGAAGGTGTTCTTTTGGTTTCCAGTAGGTGGCATCTAAGCCTCTTGGATCTCAGTTTTATATAAAGTCTTAATAATGCCTTTTTAAATATATATATACATATTCAATCATGCTCACTATCCTCAGTCTCAGTCCCTGTCTGTGTTAGTGACAGTTTTGGTCGTGTTTGCTCTGATTCTCCTGGGGCTCCATGGTGTTAGGTCTCAGAGTATATGGGCATAAGGGACCTATGGGTTGGGGAATGTGGGCTGCGGCTCATCCTCAATTTTGCAAATTCGTCTGGTCAAAATCAACAGTTATTTCTCTGCCATTTCCGCTTCTCTGCCGTCCCCACTTCTCTGCCTTCTTCTGATGACTAGGCACTGCCGCCGGCCGGCTGGTGTTCACAGGTCTCCCAGACAGGGCTGTTCAGGGAACTCACCACACCTTCTCCCCTAACCCTTCCTCCTACACGGAGCTCCAGCTGCGAGAGGTAGCTTCTTTGTTTCTCCCCATCCACCACCTGACACCTGGGAATTCTGACCTGTGGTAGCTCTTATGAGCAGATACCCTTCTCAGATGTGTTATTACGCAGTTTGGGTGTTTTTTGTTTTTGTTGAGCTTTAGAGTTCAGCTTATTATTGTTTCAAGAGGATTGATCTGGGGACGTCTCTCACTCCACCATGTTTCTGACGTCACTCTCCCTTGAAATTCTAGTCCTTTTCCAGACTTGGAACCTTAGATCAAATAATCACTATGCACACAAATTTTGCCAAATGGTAATTGCTACTGCCAGAACCAAGATAAATTTTTTTTCTTTATGTGTTTTTAGTAGCTATAGCTACAGCCATGACATATTGCTGAGTCCCTGAATTTTTCATTGTGATTAAAAAAGCTATTTCTAATGCATTCTGAAAGGCTTGTCTGCCTTCCCTAACCTCCCACATTCAGATTATTTAACTTGTAAGAAAAAGTCACCAAACTAAAAGAATCATCTGCAATATCCAGAATAATTTCTGTTAACAGGAAATGAAATTTTAAGGTTTGTTGTTTTTTTTTTTTGCAGTTTGACTACAGCTAATTGTAGCTGATATTAAGACTATTACTGCTTTTGCCAACTGATTCATTGCACATTCATAAATTAAAGAAATATTCAATGAACACAACTCCAGGCCAGGAAACATATCAGAAACCTGGTAAGGACACCAGATGCAGAGCTTACACTTGAATAAAATAGATTATAAGTTCAAATCATCACTCTTAAAAAAGGTCAGAATTTTACTTGCAAGAAAAAGAAATGTGGAATCTCTTTACTAATATTTAATACTAAAATAATTTTTGTAGTTATGTTTTATATTTACTTAGCTTTTTTAATATTTTTCAAATAGAGTTAACATTCAATGTTATTTATATTATATTATGTTATTTATATTAGCTTCCAGTGTACAGCAGAGTGGTTAGATAATTTACAAAGTGATTCTTCAATAAGTCTAGTACCTACCTGGCACTGTACATAGTTATTACAGTATTATTGACTAGATTCCCTATGATGTATTTTACATCCCCATGACTATTTTATAACTTTATAATCCCTTTACTTTTTTCACCCATTCCCCCAACCACCCTCCCATCTGGCAACCATCGTTTGTTCTCTGTATCTATGAGGCACTTTCTGCTTTGTTTGTTCATTTATTCTATTCCTTAGATTACACATACAAGTGAAATTATATGGTATTTGTCTTTCCCTGTCTGACTTACTTCACTTAGCATAATAGCCTCTAGGTCCAACTGTGTTGTCCCAAATGGCAAGATTTCATAATTTTTTATGGCCAAGTAATATTTCATTGTATATATGTACTGCCTCTTCTTTACTCAGTCATTTATCGATGGACAGTGAGATTCAATCCATATCTTGTTTATTGTAAATAATGCTGCAATAAGCATAGGAGTGCATATATATTTTCAAATTAGTGTTTTGGAGTTTTTTAGATAAATACCCAGAAGTGGTATTCCTGGATCATAAGGTAGTTCTATTTTTAACTTTTTAACCTTCATACTGTTTTCCATAATGGCTACAACACTTTTCAATCCCACCAACAGTGTACAAGGGTTCCTTTTTCTCCACATCCTCATCAACATTTGTTGTTTTTTTATTTATTGATGACAATCATTCTGACAGGTGTGAGATGGTATCTCATTATGGTTTTAGTTTACATTTCTCTGATGATTAGTGACATTGAGCATCTTTCCATCTGTCTATTGGCCATCTGTATGTCCTCTTTGGAGAAATGCCTATTCAGATCCTTTGCCTATTTTTAATTGAATTTTTTTTTTTTTTTAGTGTTGAATTGTGTGAATTCTTTATAATTTCGGATATTAACCCTTTATCAGGTATATCATTGGCAAATGTCTTCTCTTATTCAGTAGGTTGTCCTTTCATTTTTTTGATGGTTTTCTTTGCTGTGCAAAAACTTTTTAGTTTGATGTAGTCCCATTTGTTTACTTTCTCTTTTATTTCCCTTACCCAAGAAGATGTATCAGAAAAAAATATCACTAAGAGCAATGTCTGAGAATTTGCTGCCTATGTTTTCTTCTAAGAGTTTCATGATTTCAGGTCTTATGTTTAAGTCTTTAATCCATTTTGAGTTCATTCTTGTATATGGTGTAAGAAGGTGGTCCAGTTTCATTTTTTTTGTATCTATCTGTCCAGTTTTTCCAATACCATTTATTGAATAGACTCTCTTTTCCCCATTGTATATTCTTGTCTTCTTCATTATAGATTAAATGATCATATAGGTAAGGTTTTATTTCTGGGCCCTCTATTCTGTTTCATTGATCTATACATCTTTTTTTTTATTTCAATACCATGCTATTTTGATTACTGTGGCCTTGTAGTATAGTTTGGTATCAAATAGTGTGATACCTCCATTTTTGTTTTTCTTTCTCAACATTGTTGTGGCTAGTCAGTCTTTTATGGTTCCATATAAATTTTAAGATTATTAGTTCTAGGTCTCTGAAAAATGTCTTTGATATTTTGATAGAAATTGCATTGAATCTATAGATTGCTTTGGGTAGTATGGCTATTTTAATGATGTTGATTCTTCCTAACCATGATCATGGTATGTGCTTCTGTTTATTTGTATCTTCTTCAATTTCTTTTTTCAGTGACTCATAATTTTCCAAATTTCATGATATTGTGATTGGAGGAGAGGTTTGATATGATTTCAATCTTCTTAAATTTATTGAAACTTGTTTTGTTGCCTAGCATGTGGTCTATCCTGGAGAACAGACTTGACAAGAATTATATTCTGCTTCTTTGTGGTGAAATACTCTAAAAGTATCAATTCAATCCATCTGGTCTAATGTGTCATTTAAAGCCACTGTTACCTTCTTGACATTTTTTTGTCTGGAAGATCTATCCATATATGTCAATGGGGTGTTAAAGTTCCCTATGATTATTATGTTACTGTCATTCTTTCCCTTTATGTTGATCAGTATTTGCTTTGTAAATATAGGTGCTCCTACATTGGGTGTGTAAATATTTACAAGAATTATATCTTCTTGTTTGATTGATTGGATCTATCCCTTTATCATTATGCCTTCTTTGTCATTGTTAGAACCATTGTTTTAAAGTCTATTTTGTATGATATATGTATTGCTATCCCAGCTTTTTTAATTTCCATTTGCATGAAATATCTTTTTCATCTCTTTACTTTCATCTGTACGTATCTTGTGATCTGAAATGGGTCACTTTTATACAGTGTATATATAGATTTTGTTTGCTTATGTATTCAGCCACCCTATATCTTTTGATTGGAGCATTTAATTCATTTGTATTTAAAGTAACTATTGATAGGTATGTACTTATTGTCATTTTATTATTCATATTTATTTTCTTTTTTTCTTATTTTTAAAGCTGTTCTTTTAACATTTATTATAATACTAATATGGAGATGAAGAACTCCTTTAGCTTTTTCTTGTCTTGGAAACTCTTTATCTCCACTGCACTTTTAAATGATAGCCTTGCTGGATAGAGTAGTTTTTGTTGAAGGTCCTCGCTTTTTATGACTTGGAATACTTCATGCCAGTCTCTCCTGGTCTGAAAAATTTCTGTCGAGAAATTAGCTGACAGTCTTATGGGAGCTCTTTTGTAGATAACTAACTGCTTTTTTCTTAATGCTTTTAAGATTCTGTTTTTGTCTTTAACCTTTGGCATTTTAATTGTAATGTGTTTTGGTGTGGGCCTCTTTGGGTTCATCTTTTTGGGGACTCTCTGTGCTTCCTGGACTTGTGTGTCTATTTCTTTTGCCAGGTTAGGAAAGTTTTCCATCATTATTTCTTCAAAGAGGTTCTAAATTACTTGCTCTCTCTTCTGGTAGCTCTATAATGAAAGTGTTGGCACACTTGATATTATCCCAGAGGTCCCTTAAACAACCCTCTCTTTTTTTTTTTTGCTTCTTTTTTCTTTTTTCTGTTCTTATTGGATGTTTTCTGCTACTTTTTCTTCCAAATTGCTGATTTGATCCTCTGCTTCATTTAATCTGCTACTGTATTCTTCATTTCAGTTATTGTATTTTTAAATTCTGATTGGTTCTTTTTTATTATTTCTATGTCCTTTTTAATGTTTACTATCTCTTTGTCGATTCTTACTGA
>NW_006438867.1:255533-261885 GCF_000325575.1 Pteropus alecto | reverse complement strand
TCCCTAAGTTCATCGAGCACCCTATAACTAGAGTTTTAAACTTCATATTTGTTAGGTTGCTTGCCTCCATTTCATTTAGTTCTTTTTCTGGAGTTTTCTTCTATTCTTTGATTTAGGATATATTTCTCTGTTGACTCATTTTGGCTGCCTTTCTGAGTTTGTTTCTATGTATTAGGTAGATATGCTATGTCTCCCAGTCTTCACAGGGTGATCTTATGTAATAGATGTCTTGTAGGGCCCAGTGACACAGTGTCCCTGATCACCTGAGCTGGGTGCTCTAGGAGTGTCCCTTGTGTGAATTGTTTGTGCACCCCTGTTGTAGCTGAGATTTGATTCCTGTTGACACATCAGTGCATAGGGTTGACCCTCAGGTTGACTGGCTGTGAGAATTGACCATGACCACAGAGGAGACTGGCCCCACAAAACTAGATTTTCCTCAGCAGGCCTCTGGTGCCTGCTAAGATCATGCTATGGGTATGCCATTTGTGGAGCTAAACAGGTGGTGCTTTATTGAAATGTCAAGCTGTCCACGGGATGTGTAGATTTTGAGGCCTCTTGGGAGGGACTCCAGTGCAGACCAGGTCAGCGGCTGCCAGTGCTAAGCTTAGGACTACCTGGTAGGAGCTCCATTGTTCTTAACTGCCTGTGTTGGGGCTGGAGGCCAGCTGCCTCCAGCACCAAGCCTGAGTTTTTTTAGTAAAAGGTACAGGGCACACTGAGGCCAGCCACCACCTACCTGGGGCCTGCAGAACTTGGAGAGTTTTTAGAAAAGTTTACAATGTGAGATGAGGCCTATGAGGTACAACTGCTGAAAAACCAAGGGTGGTACATGAGTTGAGTGGAGCAGGGTCTCTTGGGGTCACCAGAATGGGTTGAGCAGTGTTCACCAGGTTAATGCAGATTCAGATTTGGCACCCACCTGTGCCTGAAGGCTGTGTTGGGGAATGGCTCACCACAAAGATAATGACAACCTTGGCCCCGAAGCCACACAATTCAGTTTCTCCATGTATGTCTCTAGTGCCTTTTAAGCTTCTGTCTCTTTGCTGGAGCTTAGAGTCAGTGTTTGTGAGCAAATGAGTCTATGTATATGTCCCTTAAGAGGATGTCTGGGTTTCCAGCAGCCCTCTGTCTCACCAGAACAGAACCTCCACTGATTTTCACAACCAGTTCTTATGGGGACTCCTATTCCCAGCTCTGGATCCTTGGGCTAGGAATCCAAGTGTGGGGTTTGGCCTTCACCTCACTCCTCATGGGCTACCTCTACAGCCAAGATATCCCTCCAGAATCTCAACTGCCACACATGGGTTTGGGACCAATCCATTTCACATCTCTATCCCTCTTACCGGTTTCAACATGGCTTCCTCTTTATATCCTTAGTTATAGGAGTTCCTTTCAGCTAGTCTTCAGATGGTTCTCCAGGTTGATTGTTCTATAATTTATTTATAATTTTGATGTGATCATGAGAGGAGGCAAGCACAGTGTTTACATACTCTGCTATCTTGACCAGAAGCCCCCACTAAAATCATTCTTAATAGTTACTTTCTAAAATACAAAAGCAGATAAATAGGAAAAGAAAATCAGATAAATACAAAAGCAGATAAATAGGAAAATAAAATGATTCTGCTCCACCTTTTTTTGAAAGATATTTTTGAAAAGAAACATTTAATTGTTTAGATTTGCAATAAAAAATGCTTTTAATTAAAAATAGTTTTGATGTGAAACTCTCACTTTATTAGGTAAAAGGATTATGAAAAAGCTGCAGAAATATAACCCCAAATACAGTTTGCATTAAAAACATGAAATTGTAATATATTAATGAGAAGACATAGTGTAATATTGGAAAACTAAATGTACTTTTTCCTAATTTCTTGGTTTAAAAAATAATTTTTCTTCTTTTTACTGTATTTGATTTAGAAACATGAGACTTTGGGGCTAGAGTATTTTTAGAAGTCATTTCTTCTCAACCTATTATTTTGTACTTCGTACACTAATTTACTCTTTTTTACATGTAAGCCACTCTAAATCATTTTGTAAGAAATAGCAAGAATCCAAAATGTGTAACTTTCATAAAGTATGTTACTTTCTATTGCATCAAATATGTCAATTACTTTTTCAATAATATTTTTTTATAAAAGTAATAATATCACTGTGGAAAACTGGAGAACTAAAAACATGTAAAAAATATCTCACTCATCATCTCACTATCATTGTACATGGACATATTTTTTAGACTTTTTCAATATACATACACATTTTTACTAGTAGCAGCATAATATTTTTATTGAGATAATTAACATATAACATTATGTAAGTTTAAGATGTACCACGTTTTGGTTTGATATGTTGATATGTTGCAAGATGATTACTATAGTAACATTAGCTAGCACCTTTATCATGTCACAAATTTATTATTTCTTTTTTGTATTGAGAACAGTTAAGATTCAGTTTGTTAGCAACTTTTGAAGTTTATAATAGAGTATTGTTGACTATAATCACTATGCTGTGCATTAGATTTCCAGGACTTATTTACTAGTTGTAGGTTTTTACTCTCAAACAACATTTCCCCATTCCCCATCCTCCAGACCCTATACTCTCTCATTCTACTCTCTCTTTATAAGTTCAAGTTTCTTAGATCTCACATATAAGTGATATCATACAGTATTTATTTCTGTCTGATTTATCTCAGCATAGTGCCTTTGAGGTCCATTCATGTTGTTGCAAATGACAGGATTTCCTTCTTTCTTGTGGTTGCATAATATTCCATTACATACACACATACACACACACTACCTTTTTTATCCATTCATTTGTCGACAGACACTTAGGTTGTTTCCATATCTGGGCTACAGTGAATAATGCTGTAATGAACACAGGTGTGCAGCTATCACTTTGAGGTACTGGTTTTAATTCCTTTGTATATATATATCCAGAAGTGTAATTGCTGAATTATATAGTTCAATTTTTAACTTTTTGAGGAATTACTATATGGTTTTCCATAGTGGCTAATTTACATTCCTGACAACAAGGGTTCCCTTTTCTCCACATCTTCCCCAACATTTGTTATCTCTTATCAGTTTTATAAAGGCCATCTTAACTGATGTGAGGTGGTATCTCATTGTGGTTTCGATTTGCATTTCCCTGATGATTACTAATGTTGAGTACCTTTTTATAAATCTGTTGGCTATTTTTATATCTTCTTTGGAAAAATATCTGTTCAGTTTTTTTTACCCATTTTTAACTGGATTATTTTCTCGTTTTTTGCTATTGAGTTATTTATATATTTTGAATATTAGTGTCTTATCAAATATATGGTTTGCAAATATTATCTCCCATTCAGAAGGTTGTCTTTTCAATGTATAGACTATTTCCTTTGTTGTGCAGAAGCTCTTTAGTTTAATGTAGTCCCATCTGTTTATTTCAGTTTTTGTTACATGTGCCTTTAGTGTCTTATCCAAGGAATCATTGCTTAGACAAATGTCAAAGATCGTTCTCTGTATGTGTACTTCTGAGCGTTTTATGGTTTTAGGTCTTACATTTAAACCTTTAATCCATTTTAAATTAATTTTTGTTAGTAAGGTAAGGCAGAGCTCTAGTTTCGAAGATGGTCCAGCTTTTTTTTTTTTTTTTTTTGCATGTTGATATTCAGTTTCCTCAAAACTGTTTGTTGAAGAGACTGTTCTTTCTCCATTGTGTGTTTTTGGCATTCTTGTCAAAAATTAGTTGACTATACGTGGGGGTTTATGTCTTGGCTCTCTATTCTGTTCCACTTATCTATGTGCCTATTTTTATGCCAGTACCATGCTGTTTTGATTAGTAGCAATATAATATTATTTATACCATTTTATATACTGCTTTTTAAATTAATATATTGTGAACATTCTCTTATGACCAGGATAATTCTTCAGATATAAGACTTTTGATAGCTACATGATATTTCACCTTGTGGATACACTGTTATAATTTTTTAAATCATTCTTTTATTATTATTTCTAATTTTATTATTGTAAATATCCCATAAAGTTGCCATTAATACTAAAAAAAAAAAAGTGGACCAATATTGGCTCTTATTACAAGGTCTTCCTCATGTATCTGGTACCACAGACATTCAAGAGGGCTTGTAATTAGACAGAAGCCTAGGTCTATTTCTTCCACATGTTGTGGATGTGAAGACTGCTACTACTCAGAACTTTGGCTAAGAGTTCTAACTTATTAAAACAATGTCCTCAACTGAATAGCTAAGTACAACCTTTACTGAGATATCAGGCTATTGAGATCTATGAGTCTTCTTTGCATGTTCACAAGCATCATTATCTTGATGATGTAGACATATTTTTGACAACAAAAGGAGCAACAGAAAGAAGTTTCAACCAGTGGGAAATCTCTAACAGTAGCCCTCAGATAAAATTTTATCATCTCTGGCTTGGTTTTCAATCTTTAATGTAAGCACAAACCACATATCCCACATAAAGGGGTAGAAGTATGATTGTAAAATATTTTTAAATGATTATTATTTTCAATATGAGTAGTCTAATTAAAAATCTTGAGTACTTCCGGTCAAGATGGCAGAGTAGGTAAATGCTGTGTTTGCCTCCTCCTATGACCACATTAAAATTATAACTAAATTACAGAACAACCATCATTAAAAACCACCCAAATAAAGACTAGATGAACAAAAATCCTGCAACTAAGGATATAAAGAGACTATGACAAGACTGGTAGGAGAAGCAGAAAAATGGAATGGGCAGGTCCCATGCCCACAGTTAAAAATGGAAAGAGATATCTTGACTGTAGAGGTCCCGCCTGAACAGCAATGAGTCCCAGCACCTAATGGAGCTCCCCCAGCCCAGGACACCAATGCAGGGAAGAAGAGTTCTCATAACATCAGACTATGAAAACCAGCAGGGATTGCATCCAAATGAGATGGAGGGCTGCTGGAGACTTAGTTGCTTCTCTTCAGGGGCCCACACATGGACTCACTCACTTACAAACTCATTCACTCTGAGCTCTAACAGAGGTGGAGCAGCTAGAAAACTGCCAAGAACATATTGGGAGAAATTGAATTGACTATCTTTAGAGAAAGATCAGGAAAGGCAGGAGTCAGGACATCTCTATCCAGGGATGTAAATGCTGGCAGGTGCCACTGTTCCTTTGTTGAATGTTCCTCCCACCAAGCTGGCAAGTGCGGATGGTTGCAAAGTTTGTGCTTTCCATTAACTTAGCTAATACTGTTCAGCCTGCTCTGGTGATTCACTGAGACCCTGCCCCACTTAACTCTCTTGCCCAGCCCAAAACACTTGTAGCACTTTTTCCACAGGCAGTGCATGAGTTGGGTGGAGCAGGGTCTCATAGGTTCTCAGCTTATACTGGAGACTTTCCTAAAATCCCTCAAAGGTTCACAAATCCCAAAATAGCAGTGGCTGCCCTCAGCATGCTCTGTACCTCTAGCTAAGCAGCCCCAAACCTAGAAAAAGTAGTGACTGGTTTCTATTTGCCTTGTACCTTCCATCAGGTGGCCCCAAGCCTGGCGTAATCTGTGGCCAGTGTTGGCTTAGAACATAGCTTTAACTAAGAGGCCACAAGCTTGACACAAGTGATAACTTGCCTCAGATTACAATATGATACCCACCAAAGGGTCTCAAACCCAACACTAGTGGCCGTGGGCCCAGGTTTGTAGCATAGCCTCTCTCAAGTGACTACAAGCCCAGCACAAGTGGCAATCAACCACAGGTCACTTTGTAGATTCCAACAGGAGGCCCCAAGCAAGGCACAAATGACACCTGGAATTGGCCTGCACCACAGACCCTCCCAGGAGGCTCCAGAACAAATAAACCTGGTGCTACCTTAAGATAACACCAGAGCAATACTCAATCAGCTCACAAATGACATATCTGATGGACGATCTTAACTGACACCAGAGCCTTGCTAAAGTGACCTTTGCTCAGTGGAGTAAGCCTCACACAACACTTGTCAGCTGTAGTCACAGCCAGCTAGCAGAAGCAGTCAGCCTGAAGTCAATCCCACCCATTGACATGCCAACAGCAATTAGAGCTCAACTACAAGAAGAGAGCACACACAACCAACATAAGGTACACACCTGGAGTAACTGGCTAGGGTGAGTAAGGCGACTGCATTACTGAACTTTATAGGACACCTATTACATAAGGCCACCATGACAAGACTAGGAAAAATAGCAGATCTGCTTAATATTTAGAAACAAACACAGGGAGGCAGTCAAAATGAAAAAGAAAAATATCCTAATGAAAGAAAAAGACAAAACTTCAAGAAAAGAACTAAACAAAATGGAGACAAGCAATCAACCTGATATTGGTTATAAGGATGCTCAATGAACTTA
>NW_006438867.1:246169-255512 GCF_000325575.1 Pteropus alecto | reverse complement strand
TAACAGAAAGAGATAAAAATTACCAAAAAAAAAAAGAACCAGCCAGAAATTAAACTATAATATTGATAATGAAGAATACGTTAGAAGGAATCGAATACAGATTAGATGAAGCAGAGTATTGAATCAGCGATTTGGAAGACAAGGTAGCAGAAAACAATCAGAACAGCAAAAATAAACAAGAACCAAAAAAACAAGAGGATAGTTTAAGGAACCTCTGAGACAACATCAGGTGTACCAACAGTTGCATCACAGAGTTACCAGAAGGAAAAGAGAGAATGCAAGAGATTGACAACCTATTTGAAGAAATAATGATGGAAAACTTTCCCAACCTGGCAAAGGAAATAAATATGCAACTCCAGGAAGCCCAGGGAATCCCAAATAGGATGAATCCAACGAGGCCCACACCAAACCACATCACATTAAAATGCCAAAAGTTAAAGACAAAAAGAGATTTTTTTAAAGTAGCAAGAGAAAAGCAGTTAGTTATGTATATGGAAACTATCATAAGACTATCAGCTGATTTCTCAACAGAAAATTTTCAGGGCAGAAGGGATTGGTAAAAAATTTTCAGTGATGAAAAGCAAGGACTTTCAACCAAGATTAAAAATGAAAGCTATTATTTAGAATGGAAGGAGAGATAAAGAGTTACCCCGACAAGAAGCTAAACCAGTATTACAAAAAAAAAAAAAAAATGTTGAAAGGACTTCTCTAAGGGGAAAAGAAATGAAAAAAATATAAATAAGAAAAAATATAAATAAGAAAAGAAAAAAATCTCATTGACAAAGAAAAACACTCATTAAAAGCAGTGGCTCAACCAACTATAAAGCTAGTTTAGAGGTTAAAAGACAAAAGTAAGAAGATTATGTAAAATACAGTGATAAGAGATACACACAAACACACACAAAGGAAGTAAAAAATAATGACGAAAAACATTAACATGGAGGGGGCGACTAAATATTGTATTTATTTTAGAATATGTTTAAATTTAAGTGACTATTAACTTAAAAAAGACTGCTATAAATGTAGGTTGATATGAATGAAGCACATGGTAACTACAAACCAAAAATCTACAAGTGAATACAAGGAATGAAGAGAAATGAATCTAAACACAACACTACAGAAAGTCATCATCATACTAGAGAAGAGCAAGAGAATAAAAAAGGAACAGAGAAGAACTACAAAATCAATCAGAAAACAATAAAATGGCAATAACTACATACTTCTAAATAATTACTTTAAATTTAATTGAACTAAATACTCCAGCCATACACTGTAGAGTGGCTGAAAGGATAAAAAGAAAAAAAAAACTATACATATACTGCCTATAAGAGATACATTTCAAATTGAAAGACACAAACAGACTGAAATTCAAGGAATAGAAAAAGATAATTCATGGAAATGGAAATAAGGAAAAGTTGGGGTAGCAATTCTTATATTAGATAGAATATAGACTTTTAAACAGAGACTGTAACTAGAAACAAAGTAGGGCATTTCATAATGATACAGGGATCAATCCAAAAAGAGAATATAACTTTTGTAAAACATCTACTCACCCAATGTAGGAGCACCAAAATATATAAAGCAAGTATTGACAGGAATGAAGGGAGAGATCCACAATAATGCAGTAATAGTTGTGGACTTTAACACTCCATTGACATAAATGAATGGATCACCCACACAGAAAACCAACAAGGTAGTAGTGGCTTTAACAACACATTAGACCAGATGAACTTAATATTTTTAGGTCACTTCACCCAAAAGCAGCAGACTATACGTTCTTTCAAGTGCACATGGAACATACTAAAGGATAGATCACGTTAGGCTACAAAACAAGTCTCAATAAATTTAAGAAAATGGAAATCACATCAAGCATCTTCTTCAATCACAGTAGTGTGAAACTAGAAATTAGTTACAAGAGAAAACTGGAAAAACACACAAACATGTGGAGGCTAAATAACATACTACTAAACAATGAATGGGTTAACAATAAGATCAATAAAGTCATCAAAAGAGACCTTGAGGTAAATGAAAATGAAACCACAATGAGCTTAAATCTGTGAGACACAGGAAAAGCAGTTCTAAAAGGAAAATTTATAATGATACAGGTCTACCATAACAAACAAGAAAATTCTCAAATAATCAATCTAATCTTATACCTAAAGGAACTAAAATAAGAGAAACAAAGCCTCAAAATTTCTAACAAACTCATACAACATAACACCAAAAAAAAACAAAGGATCCAATTTAAAAATGGCCAGAGAACTAGAATAGACATTTCTCCAAAGAAGATATAGAGATGGCCAACGGAAATATGAAAAGATGCCCAACATTGCTAGTCATCAGGGAAATGCAAATTAAAACCACAAAGAGCCAGCATCTCACACCTGTCAGAATGGCTATCATCAAAAATGAACGAAGGACAAATGTTGGCTAGGATGTGGAGAAAAGGGAACCATCGTGCATTGTTGATGGGACTGCAAATTGGTGTAATCACTATGGAATAGTAATGTTCATCAAACAAATTAAAAATAATATTACCATATGACCCAGCAATTCTACTTTTGGGTATTTATCCAAAGAAACTCAATACACTAATTTGAATAGATATATGTATCCTTGTGTTCATTGCAGTATTATTTAAAATAGCCAAGAAATGGAAACAACCTAAGTGTTCATTAATAGATGAATGGATAAAGAAGTAATACATATATGCAATGGAATATTATTCAGTCATAAAAAATGAAATCTTGCCATTTGTGACAACATAGATGGACCTAGAGAGTATTATGTTAAGTAAAATAAGTCAGAGAAATACAAATACCATATGATTTCATTTATATGTATAATCTAAAAAGCAAAATAAACAAACAAAAATTTTTTAAAAATAACCTCATGGATACAGAATACAAATTCATGGTTGCCAGATGTGAAGGAAGTTGGAGGGTGGGCAAAAAAAGGTGAAGAGATTTAAAAGCACAAATTGGCATTTACAAATTAATTATGAATATAGTCAATAATGTAATAACAATATATGGTGTCAGATGGGTACTGGACTTATTGTGATAATCACTTTGTAAGCAATATAAATGTCTAATCACTATGTTGTACACCTCAAACTAATATAATATTATATGTCAACTGTAATTTAAAAATTTTAGTTTTTAATTTAAAAATAAGATTTTTGGTATAAGAATATAATCTGTGCTGTCTACTATGATAGCCATTAGTCATCCATGACTATTGAGTACTTGAAATAGATCAAACTCTAGGTTACCACAAGAATCAAATGAAATCAAATAAAAATTAGTCAGGGAGCTATACATGAAGTAACTTATTCATAGGAGATGAATATTAATAGTTCTCTCCTAAATAGTACACTCAGTAAGATTTGAAGAGTATAATCCTAGCAAAAATTATTCTTAGTGTCTAGAAAGTTTAATGTTAATCCATGCCTAAAGCATAAGTTTTTAATGGCGGTTTATTACAATCACAAGATGAAATATTAACCTTAATTACCAGTGACACATGGATTGACTTAATCACCCTATTACACTATCAAGTGTTAAAACTGCACTTCAAGATCAGTTTCTCAATGACCGCAGTAATACCCACCCTTAAGAAATACTATCTCAAAGGACTTTGGTTGCAAGGCCCCTCTCTGCTGGCTAGATTAGCAGATAATAAGGAGTGCTAGCTACTACACAGCTGGGAATCAAATAATTTGCTTGGTTGATGATATATATATTATATATATAGTGATTAAAGTCCTCATTTTGTGATTTGAATTTACTTTTAACTGCATGATAAAATATTAAATTATTATCATGATTTAAATAATTCAGTAACTCATGTATATAATTGTTGTTGCCAGCTCAGTATGGAAGGAGAACTAGACTTGTATCAGAAAGCTTGACGCAAACTTCTGGGAAATATAATCAAACCTAACTTCATTTCCTCTTGTGTAGAAGAGGATGGTTGTATTTTCTCAGCTATTTTGAATAACTATTTCAAGAATTAAATATGATAACCTTTATTAGGTGATCTTAGTACTACTCTCAGCTTGTTTGGAATACAGTGAAGTGTGATAGAGTAGAAAATACATGGGCCAAATGCTTAGTTCTAATATTGACAGAGCCACTCAGAGGCTTAGAGAATTCTGTGGGAAATTTGCTTTATTTCTTTGAGTCTTAATTTTTCCCTCTCTCTTTTCTATCCATCATTTATCCATCCATTCCTCTAATCATCGACACATACATAAAAATATAATTATAGGGATGAGTAAAAATATTGATAACTTTTACTGTGAACTTAACACAATGTATGAAATGTGGTAAGTGCTTAATAAACAAATGTTAGTTCATCTTCCCTGACCCCCTAATGCACCTGCAAAGTATCTGAAAGAGGAAAATATAAATTTTAAGCAACATACTTCATTTCAATTAATTTTTAAAGAAATCTTAAACATATTTGAACATATATGTGTCCATATCTTCCTTGTTTTACTTTCTCTTTCTTTATATAATAATTTAAAATTACCTTATAACAGTATCTTATTACTCATAATAGCCAAAACTAGAAATAATCCAAATGCCCATCAACTGATGAATGAATTAGTAAAATGTGGAACAAGCATACAATAGGATGCTACTCAGTAATAAAAGTATTGAAACATGCTACAACATAGATTCACCTTAAAAACAGGATGAGAGTTTGTAGAAACATGGCTGAGTGAAAGACATCCCCAGATCTCTCCCCTTGAAACAATAATAAGCTGAACATCTAAAACTCACCAAAAACACCCAAAATGCACATCAGCATGTCTGAGCGTGGGATCTGCGCATAAGATCTACCACAGGTCAGAACCCCAAGTGTCAAGCAGTGAACTGGGAGAAATAAAGAAGCTGCCTCTCACAGCTACGAGAGCTCCCTGTAGGAGGAGAGGAAGGAGAAAAGGTGCTTTGAGTTCCCTGAACAGACCTACCTGGGAGTGCTAGGAGCTCCATATGGCAGGGCCCAGTCTTCAAGGCAGAAAGAAGAGAAACAGGATGGCAGAGAAGTGGAAATGGCAGAGAAACAACAGTTGATTTTGACTAGACACAGCTGCAAAACTAAGGCTGAGCTGCAGCCCCCAACCAACAACCCACAGGGACCCAGGAACCATCCCCCATATCCTCTGAGACCCAACACCGCGGAGTCCCAGGGGAATCTGAGCAAACGCTACCGAACTGTCGCTAACACTGACAGAGACTGAGACTGAGGGTAGCGAGCATGATTATATATCTACAAGGGAGGAAAAAAAGCATTATTCAGGCTTTATATAAAGCAGAGATCCAAGAGGCATAGATGCCACCTACTAGAAACCAAAAGAAAAGTGCCTTCTTTACAACAGACCAAAGAGGGACCTTTATATAATAAATCTTTCTGGAAAAAAGGCAGAACACACTTCCATTAATACCCAAGTGGAGAAACAGTCCATTAGTACCACAAACAACAAAGGTGACAAGACATCTCAGAAAGAAAGAGACAAATCTCCAGAAAATAAGCTTACAGACATAGAAATATGTGGCTTAGATGACAGAGAATGCAGAATGGTACTTCTGAAAAATTCAGTGAGTTCCACAACGAGTAATATCAATAATTTCAGGAACTGAAAAAACAACTAGATGAGCAGAATGAGTTTTTTAGCAAAGAGATTGAAAACCACAGAAGAACAGAATAGATATTCTGGAGATGAAAATAACACTGCAAAGGTTGAAAAATGAAACAGCAAGCTTTGGAAATAAGGTCGAACAAATAGAGGAAAGGATCAGTGATATAGAACACAGAAATCTAGAAATAAATCAGAAGGAGAGAGAAATCAAGGAATGAAAAATAATGAAAGAGAAATACAAGAACTAGCTGATACCATCAGGAGAGGAAATATAAGAAAAAAGGAGATTATCAAAGATGAGGAAAAGGAGTAGAGACCAGACAGCATTTTCAGACAAATAGTTGATGAGAATTTCCCAAATGTAAGGAATGAGCTGGAGCTTGGAATTCAAGAAGTCAACAGAACACCCAATTATCTCAACTCAAGAAGGCCTTCACCAAGACACATTGTACTAAAATTATCAAAAATCAATGACAAAGACAGAATTCTCAAGGCAGCCAAGGAAAAGAAGATGGAAACTTATAAAGGAAAACACGTTAGATTATCGTCAGACTTCTCAGCACAAACCTTACGCACCAAAACGGAGTGCAATCAAATATTCAAACTATTATGTGAAAGAAACTACTAGCCTAGAATAATGTGTCCAACTAAGCTTGAGGGAATTCTCCACTACAAGGCCTGCACTACAGGAAATACTGAAAGGGGTCAGCTCACCTAAAACAAAATGAAAAAAAAAATACATAATTAGAAGTTGACTATCAGGCAAATAGAAGCAGAGGAGTGCAACCCTTATTAAGAAAAGGGGAGGATTCAAAGATACAGATTTGCAAAGGGGAATGGAGATAAGGCATGCACAGAAGAAAATGGATGACTTTATATATAAAACTATTCTTTACATATTCATAATAGTAACCAAACACCAAAGATCAGAACTGAAGTATATAACATAAAACAAGAAGAACCAGAGACAAAACCCACAAAAGCCATCCAAAATCAAGAAAACAGAAATACAAGGATAAGGAAGCAATGGAAAGATCAAACTACCAGAAAGCAAAAGATAAAATGGCTATAAGAACACCTTTTTCAATAATTACCCTAAATGTAAATGGACTGAATTCACCAATAAAAAGACACAGTTACAGACTGGAGCAAAAAACAAAACCCAACCATATGCTCCTCCAGGAGACACATCTCAGTCCCAGAGACAAATATAGACTCAAAGTAAAAGGATACAAAATGATATTTCAAGCAAATGGCATTCAGAGAAAAGTGGGAGTAGTGGTATAATATCGGACAAAATAGACTTCAAACTAAAATAGATAAAGAAAGATACTTCATAATAATAAAGTCAATCATGTACCAGGAAGACATAACACTTATTAATATCCATGCTCCCAATTAGAGAGCACCAAAATATGTAAAGCAATTACTATCAGAACTAAAGGGAGAAACAGACAAAAATACTATCATAGCAGGGAACCTAAATACCCCACTGTTGGATATGGACAGATCATCCAAACAGAAAATCAGTAAAGAAATAATATCCTTAAATGACTCATTAGACTAACTGGACATTATTAACATTTACAGAGCCTTTCATTACAAAACAGCTGCTTATCTTCTCTAGTGCACACGGAACATCTCAAGAATCAACCATATACTGAAACACAGAGATAGCCTCATAAATATAAGAGGGTGGAAATCATGCCAACCATATTCTCTGATCATAATGCTTTGACACTAGAGAGTAACTACAAAAAGAAACAGGAAGAACCACAAATAAATGAAGATTAAAGAACATGCTACTGAAGAATAACTGGGTCAGAGAAAAAATAAAGAGAGAGATAAAGAGGTACATAGAAACAAATGATAATGATAGTACAACATATCAAAATTTTGGGACACGGAACAAGCAGTCATAAGAGGAAAGTTCATATCATCACAGGCCTATCTCCAAAATCAAGAATGAGCCCGAATAAATGACTTAATGCTTCATCTTAAAAAACTAGAAAAGGAAGAACAAATGAAGCCTAAAGTCAGCAGAAGAAAAGAAATCATCAAAATTAGAGCAGAAATAAATGAAATTGAAAACAAAACAAATGATAGAAAAAATAAACACAACAAAGAGCTAGTTCTTTGAGAAGGTAAATAAAATTAACAAACCTCTGGCTAGACTCACTAAAGAAAAAAGCGAAAGGACACAAATCAACAAAATCAGAGATGAAAAAGGGGAAATTACAACAGACATTGCAGAAATACAAAGGATCATACAAGAATACTATGAAAAAGTATATAACACCAAATTTAATAACCTAAAAGAAATGGACCAGTACTTAGAAAAATACAACCTTCCTGGACTGAATCAAGGAGAACTGGAAAATCTAAATAGACTGATCAGCAGTATGGAAATTTAAACAGTTATCAAAAACCTACCCAAAAGTAAAAGTCCAGGACAAGATGGCTTCACAACTGAATTCTACCAAATATTCAAAGATTTAATATTTACTCTCCTCAAACTCTTCCAAAGAATCGAAGAAGAGGCAATACTTCCCAACTCATTTTATGAAGCCAATGTACCTTGATATCAAAACCTGATAAGAATAACACAAAAAAAGAAAATTACAGACCAATATCTCTCATGAACACAAATGCAAAAATCCTAAATAAGATGCTAGCAAACCAAATATGGCAACATACTGAACAGGTTATACACCATAATCAAATGGGCTTCATCCCCAAGGCACAGGAAGAGTTCGACATATGCAAATCGATTACTGTGATACACCACATAAACAAATTAAAACATAAGAATCATTATGATCATATCAATAGATGCAGAAAAAGCCTTCGACAAGATACAGCACCCATTTATGATCAAAATACTTAACAAAATTGGTATAGAAGGATAAACATAATAAAGGCCATATGTAACAAAACCTCAGCCAACATTATGCTGAATGGTGAAAAACTAAAAAAATCTTCCCTCTAAGATCAAGAACAAGGCAAGTCTGTCAACTATCACCACTGTTATTCAATATAACATCGGAGGTCCTCAGAGTGCAATCAGACAAGAGAAAGATATAAAAGGCATTCAAATAGGAAACAAAGGAGTCAAACTCTTACTATTTGAGGATGACATGATTCTCTGTATAGAAAACCCTAAACACTCCACAAGAACACTACTAGAAACAAAAGCAAATACAATAAATTTTCTGATTAGAAATCAATGTTCAAAAATCCATAGCATTCCTATACGCTAATAAAAAGTATCAGATAAAGAAGTGGAAAAATAATTCCTTTATACCTAGGAATAAATTAACGAAGCATGTGAATAACCTATATAATGAAAACTATAAGACCCCATTAAAAGAAATCGAAGAAGATACAAAGAAATGGAAAGATATGCTGTGTTTTTTGATTGGAAGAATCAACGTAGTTATAACGACCATATTACCTAAAGCGTTATACTTAGTGCAATCCCCATCAATATCTCATCGGCATTTTTTTAAAAAATAGAACAAAAAAATTATCAAATTTGTATGGAAGTACAAAAGACCCCGAATTGCCAAAGCCATTCTGAGCAAAAAGAATGAGGCTGGAGGCATCACTCTGCCCGACTTCAAATTATACTACAAAGTGAAAATAATCAGAATGGCATGGTATTGGCAGAAAAACAGACACATGGACCAGTGT
>NW_006438867.1:236994-246137 GCF_000325575.1 Pteropus alecto | reverse complement strand
CCCATATATATATGGGCAAATAATTTTTGACAAAAAAGCCAAAAACATACAGTGGAGAAAGGAAAGCCTCTTCAATAAATGGTGCTGGGAAAACTGGAAAGCCACCTGCAAAAGAATGAAACTAGACTGTTGTTCATCACTACACACCAAAATTAACTCAAAATGGATTAAGGACCTGAAATATAAGACCTGAAACAATAAAGTGCATAGAAGAAAACATAGGAACTAAACTCAAGTAACTTGGACTGCCAGAGGATTTTTTGAATTTGATTTCAAAAGCAAAGGAAGTAAAAGCAAAAATAAACAAATGAGACTACATCAAACTAAAAAGCTTCTGGTCAGCAAAAGAAATCGTCAACAAGGTAAAGAGAGAACCATCCGAATGGGAAAACATATTTGCAAGCAATGCTTCCGATAAAGGCCTAATATCCAAAATATACAAAGAACTCGTACAACTCAATAACAGCAAAAAACAAACAATCCAAATGAAAATATGGGCAGAGGACCTGAACAGACATTTCTCTCTAGAGGACATACAAATGGCAACAAATATATGAAAAGATGCTCAACATCGCTAGCTGTTAGGGAAATGCAAATCAAAACCACAATGAGATACCATCTCATACCTGTTAGATAAGCTATATTCAACAGGGCAAGTAATAACAAATGTTGGAGAGAATGCAGAGAAAAAGGAACCATCAGCCACTGCTGGTGGGACTGCAAATTGGTGCAGCCAGTATGGAAAACAGTATGGAGGTTCCTCAAAAAATAAGAATTGATCTACCATATGATCCAGCAATCCCTCTACTGCGTATTTACCCCAAAGACTTGAAAACATATCCAAAAAGATTTTTGCATAATCATGTTCATAAAAGTATTATTCACAGTGGCCAGGACATGGAAGCAACTGAAGTGTCTTTCGATAGATGATTAGATAAAGTAGTTGTGGTGCATATATACAATGGAATATTACTCAACCATAAGAAGACATGAAATACTGCCATTTGTGACAACATGAATGGACCTCGAAATAATCATTCTAAGCGAAATAAGCCAGACAGAAAAAGGTGAAAATCACATGATATTAATTATATGTGGAATATAAACCTAAAAGCAACAAATGAACAGGACAAACAAACAGAGACTCATGGACGTGGACTAGTTACTAGAGGGCAGAGGTGAGGGAAAAGGAGGGAGGTAGATGGGGTCAAGGGGGTCAAATATGTGGTGACAGAAAGAAATCTAACTATGGGAGGTGAACACACAGAGTAAATATATATATGCCTTATTGTTAAAGTGGACAGCTGAAACTTATTGGATTTCATTAACTAATGTCACCATAAAAAAATAAATAAATTTTAAAAAATAGTATGAAAGAAGGTGTCTCAGATAACCACCTATTATATAATTCCATTTATATGAAATGTCCATAATAAGCAAATACGTAAAGACAAAGTAAGCTAACAGTTGCCATTGTCTCGGGGGCAAGAGTGTAGGACTAAGGAAGTAACTGCTAATGACTATGAGATTCCTTTTGGAGGTGATGAAAATGTCCTAAAATTGAATGTGATGAAAGTTACACAGCTCCCTGGTTGTATTAGATAACACTGATTTGTCCACTTTAAATAGGTAAATTATATGGTATATGAACTGTATCTTAATAAAGCTGCTATAAAAATAAAAGGACTGTGTAAGTATACTATGCTTAAAATAATGCTATTTATCTTAAAGATTTCTGCTACATATCTTTTGTCGCAAAGGAAGGTAGTATAGCAACTATTTAATTGCTCCAAAATTAAGTGTTGTAAATGCTGTTGTATCTTTTCCTCAATGATTACTCAAAATCTTCATGAGAGAAAGAAGAAAATGACTTGTACAAAATTAGGCTCATTTTAATGCTAAATCGTGTTGATAGATATAATTTCATTGTTTTAGGTCCTAAACCTAGTGCAGTCATATGTGACTCTTCGAGTCCCTCTGTATGTTTCCTACGTGTTCCATTCTCCCGTTGGAGTAGGAGGTTGGCAACATTTTGACTTGAAGTCAGAGCTTCGTCTAACTTTTGTGTATGACACTGCCATCTTGTGGAATGATGGAATTGGCAGCCCACCAGAAGCTGAACTCCAAGGTGGGTTAATAAAGACTTGGAAAACTAGTTTTCTTATCCTCTTGAATTACTTAAGAGAAATTTTTACTGTAGCTAAAAATAATAGAAGCAACTTTCAGTATATTTATTTTTTATATTTGACATTCTAAGATAATTTTATTTTTGATGTGGAAAAATTTTAACTAAATCATATTAGTACCTCAAATTTTGTGTAGTATGTGACTGTTAAATATAACATCCACATATTACGGATATTTAACTTTCATAGTCATTCTAGGTGATTAATTATTTGTGTGTTACACAACAGAGTCTATATATTTCCCTAGGTTATAAAAAAAAATAGAGGAAGTTCCAATTGAAAATAAAGAATGAACCCAAGAGAAAAAGTTACACATTTTTGTTTCTAAAAATGGGAGGTACGTTTTAAAGTCTGGTATAAATTGTGTCTTGGATTCTAATTCTAGCTCTAAAACTAAATAGCTGTGTGATCTAGAATGTATTGCTTTTTTATGGCACTCAATTTCTTCTGAAAGATAGACTAAACTTCTAATATTCTTTCTGTTTTAAACTTCTATTATTTTGTGATACTTTTTCTGAATGTCTTGGAACAGTGGTGGTATGTCCCACCAAATATTGGATCCATAAGCTCTGCACAACTTTGTTTTAATCTTTATGTAAGAATCATAATTTCAAGTCCACAGCATAAAGTTAATTAATTCATTAATAGAATTAGTGCTGTTTCTTTCCAAGCATATACTATTGTTTTGGTTCCACGCATGTCTGAGCATCATGGCTGTGTTACTTTTTGTAAGCCAGAGGGAAAAGACTATTGATAGTGCATCTTAAAATCTACTCTAGTAAACAAATTAATTTTACCTTAAAGCCACGTGAAAGGTAATATAATCACCCTGAATAATTATTCCAGATTATTTGACATTTTAATTTCATATTTTTCTTCTGCCTCTCTTACCACTCAGAATTATCCTGACAATACCTTTTGGCTAGAATGCTTAAAGATGAGATGAATCTGAATTCATTTTTGGAAGAAATCCTGTACATTAGGAGTATCTGGTTACCAATATTTTCACTTCTGTGTGCTATCCCTTTGTAGGTTCCCTGTATCCAACCAGCATGCGCATCAATGAAGAGGGGCGTTTGGTCGTGAACTTCAAGACAGAGGCTCAATTCCATGGCTTGTTTGTGCTGTCACATCCTAGTAAGCCCTGTTACACATTAATAGCCACTCCTCATACCACAAGGGTAGAGTTTTGCCATCTTCACACATGTTTCAATATGCTTCCTTATGAACTTTGAAGCCCTCAATTTCAACTGAATTACATACGTGCATGAGGGCTTGATAATTGCTTGGCTACTTCTCATAATCTACCAAACCATCTTTATCTATGTAGACTTTTAGAGAAGGCACAAAATAAAAAAACTGACTTAATCTTAAATGGAGTTTGCCTTAGATAAAGAGCATAGCAACGATAATCCCCTTCTCTCCTGAAATTCCATTATACAGAAAAATTGCATCTTAGTTTATTTGTTCAACAAGCACTTACTTCTCTGTTCACAACTATTTTCTAGGTACTGTAAGAAACCTTTATAATAGAGCCAGAAGTATCACTTTACTATCATACTTAAGTTTCAGACATATTAACTAATTATGTTTAATTATTGGCTATGTAATTATATTGATAGTTGTGCTTTGAATATCAATAAGGTGGCAGTCACTAAAGTTCTATGTCTAAACCTTCTTTTAAATATAAAGGATATTTCATTAGAAGTACTTTTTTATTTAACTTTCTATATTACTAAACTGGTTTGAGTATTTTACTGGTATGCCAACTCATGCCAGACAGGTAGGGGAAAATAGTTCATTCATTGTCTTCTACATTCTCCTTTTTCTACATGTGAACTCTAGACAGCCACTGTATTAGTGTTAATTTTTGTATTAGCTTTAGTTTGGTTATTTATAACTATAATCTATTTTCTAGTTCCAGCAAAGATATGCATAAGGAATTTACTCAGGGATGTTTAAACAAATTTAAGTAACATTTTAATAAAAAATAAACCAAGCCAATAAGCTCTGCAAGAATTTTTTTCTGCATTACATTTACCCTGGCACTATAAACATATAAATGAAAAGCTATTCCATTCATTCAAGAGTACATCTACTTGCACTTTAGGTTGCCCAAAGGCCCTCTAATACAGATACTACTTCACATTTTAATATCTCTAATATTTAAACATTTAACTTTTAAAGGCAAATTTGAATTTGGGACATTGCTAGAACACAAAATTTTGATTTACCTAGACTGATTAAAGTTATATCGTATTTATAAATTGGGTTTTCCTAGCTGTGTGAATGCTAATAGGCTGGGAAGTTCAGTTAATAGCTTTGGTGCACAATACATGCATTCACATTAGGCTTCTTTCACTTCTCTGCCTCTCTGGAAATTAGCCTTGAACTATTTGAGTATTTCTGCACAATTATCTTTGACAGAGTCACACATTAGAAAAATCACCAAATTAGGAATCAGAAGGCACACATCCTAGTTGTGTGATCTTAGGAGAATCGCACCGTTTATCTGCAAAATAAGGTTAATTATACCAACTCTGTTAGTTTGTAGGCTTGTTATAAGAATAAAAGCAAATAATGTATCATAAAGTACTTTGAAAACTTTAAACTGCTATGCACTCTTTTAACCACTATTCCATTATTGTTATTGACACTTTTTTAGCATCCTTCACAAGCTCAATGATCATGTCAGTTGATCATCCAGGCCTGACATTTTCCCTGCACCTAATAAGGAGTGAACCAACTTATAACCAGCCAGTCCAGCAATGGAGCTTTGTGTCTGACTTTGCAGTAAGTGACTAAGGCTCTTACTTAATTTTCCTTTTCTGCTGCCTCTGGTTGCATCTCAGATTCATAAATGCCTTCTCTTCTCCTCAAAGGTACGTGACTACTCAGGGACCTATACTGTAAAACTGGTCCCATGTACCACTCTGTCGCATCAGGAATACCACCTGCCAGTCATCTGCAATCCAAGAGAGCCTGTCACCTTTGACCTTGACATTCGATTCCAACAGGTATGTCTCATAACATTATTTGCCCATGACTCATAGGATCCTAACTTGTTATTTGCTTGGTTTACTTTTATTAGTTAAAAAAAAAAAGTTCACACAATGTCTTTAATTCCTGCATCTGAGAACAAAGGAAATCAGACAGGAAGGAAGAAAGAAAGGAAGGAAGAAAAATTGCCCTTTATCTTTTGTTGGTTTAGTATACAAATTCCATAGTTTAAGAGTATGCAAGGGTTTTGTTTGTTTGTTTGTTTGTTTGTTTTTCTCTTATGTGATCTTATCTTTTCTCTTCCTGGAAGCTTGCTGCCTTGGAGATTTGATAATTTTCCCCAGAGTTCTTTTGCACTCCTTCATCTAGTTCTTGATCTTCAAGAAGAATAAATATCCTGTAGTTCATGCCACCTCAAAATACCCAATCACTATGCATTAAAAGAAATGTGATGACATTTTCTGTACAAGAAATTATACTAAATGTTAACCTTCCATTGACCATGATATTTACAAGTCCCTTATATACACCGATAAACCAATGGAAATGAGCTCAAAATACACTATTTAGCCTCATTCAAAAAATGATCTAACCTCATCAGTTTTGTCTTCTCAAGAAGGGCAAAGCCAGTGTTAAAATTCCCTAAGTTGGTTTAGTTAAACATAAAAATTGTAATAAAGTGTTCAGCATTCTGCATGTTAGTGAACAGTAAGTGTGTGTATCTGTGAATAATATGTTTATGCAATATCAAAACAATCAATAACACATAAAAAAGTTTTACACTTGGTTTTAGGTCAGTGATCCAGTGGCTGCTGAGTTTAGCTTGAACACCCAAATGTACCTACTCTCCAAGAAGAATCTCTGGTTGTCTGATGGATCCATGGGATTTGGGCAGGAAAGTGATGTTGCTTTTGCAGAAGGTATCACTTTACAAATGAGAGAGCTGCTCTGTATGTTTTACATTGTATCTGTTATGCTTTGCTTTATTGGGATCATGTTTGAGGGAAAAAAATTATAATCTCTTGTATGGTTTTAAGAAATATTACTGTATCTTTATTACTGTGGTGGGAATGCAAGGGCCACTAAATTGGGTATATGTTACTGGGTGGTTTTATTTTTGGAGACGTCGATCTCTATTTCCCTTATTTAAGTGATTTTTGGAACAAGTCTGGGTTTTTTCGTGAATTTATTTTCAAATTTCACAATCTCAAATACTGTAGCTACATGAGATTGTAAGTGGCTCATGGGCAAGTATTGTGCCTTTCTTATTTAGTGATATATTTCCAGCACCTCACCAAATATCTAGCACATTTGGTAGTTCGGTAATGGCTGTGAAACAGATCCTTGAATACCAGAGAATTTCCTTAAACCCTCTTTTAAAATTAAATGAAACTAATTCAGCTTTCTACTAATGTTTTTAGTGTTATTTCATAATATATTATTAGTCTGTATCTTGCTAACTAATTTACTTATGTAAACTGATATTATGGATGTTAAGTTATAAGCCAGAACTTGAGGTTATTTCTACTACTGGCTGAGCATGTGAAGCTCAATACACCTTCAGTGACTTGTGGTCAGTCTGCAAAGTGGTCATATCTGAGACCTGGGAGTGAACCAGATACTGAAGCTAACATTAAAATGTCTTTGACGTTTGATGCAACATTAGAAAGAGAAGGAAATTCTTACTAGTATTATTATTGTCACGGATTGTTTGCAGTGTCACATAGACACATCACTTAACAGAAATAACATTTCTGCATCTCTGTTTCAGGTGATATAATTTATGGTCGTGTCATGGTAGATCCTGTCCAGAATCTAGGTAACTCTTTTTACTGCAGCATTGAGAAGGTGTTCCTGTGCACTGGAGCTGATGGCTATGTTCCCAAGTACAGTCCAACAAATGCAGAATATGGCTGCTTAGCTGATTCTACTTCACTCTTACATAGATTCAAAATTGTGGTAAGTGCATACTTCTGGTCAAGATGGTGGAATAGATAAATGTTGTTCTTACCTTCTCCCATGACCACCTCAAAATTAAAACTAAATTATAGAACAAACACCCTTGAGAACCACTTGAACTAGCTTAACAAAAATTCTATAACTAAAGATATAAAGAAGAAACTGCATTGAGAATAGTAGGAGGGGTGGAAACTTGAAACAAGCTGGTCCCACATGCATGCGTGGTGGTTAAGAATAAGGAGGAATATCTCAGCTGCAGAGGTCCCCCATGAGGAAACAGGAGTCTCAGATTCACACTGGGCTCACCAACCTGGAGTACCAGTACTGAGAAGAGGATTCCTCACAACATGTAGCTGTGAAAATCAGCAGGGATTCCATCTAGGTGAGACAAAGGTTGCTATAGACCGAGATATCCTCCTAAAGGGTCTGAGCACAGACTCACTCATTTACAAACATTCTAACCTCCAATGAAGAGACAGCAGATAGAAAAGCACCAGGGACATACGAGAAGGAAGTAAATTGTCTGGTTTCAGGGCAAGAGCTGGAGAGGCAGCTCTTTCTAAGACTGAAGTATTGGCAGGCACCATTGATTCTTTGTTGAGCTATCCCCCAAAACACCAAATTTGAGTCTTCATCGACATGGCTAACATCACTTGCCTCACACTGGTGATTTTCAGAGACACCATATCACCCAACTCCTATGCCAGGCCCAAACCTCTTTCGGTATCTCTTCATCACATAGGGATGGCTTTGACTCATGCTTCAGACTTTCATAAACTCTCTCAAAGGTCCACAAACCTCCAAAAATCAGCAGCTGGCCTGGGTATGCCTTATACTACTTGCTAGGCAGCCCAAAGTTCAATACTAGTGGCAGCCAGCAGTGGTTCATGCATAGTCACTCCCAGGAGCCCTGAACTTCCATACAGACAGTGACCAACCACAAATTACTTTGTAGCTACCACTACAAAAGTGACAGGGGTGGAGATACAGAAGTAAGGCATCTGAGGCCTGGTGGTCCCATTACTGGGAACAAAACAGCCACAGGCACATCAGCAGCCTCTCCCAACCCAACCGACCCACTCACTAAGGCTGATCCTGGAGGAAGCACCTGAAACACTGCATCGGACCACTGTGACAGCACTGAGACTTCAGGTGTTCTTCAGTGGATCAGAAACCCATTGCCCACCATTTTTTCCATGGGGGAGAAGCCATTGGATCGAGGCAACCCGGTCAGGAGACACACATCTCCCCAGGGAATAAAGGCCTTTTTTTTTTTTTTCTTTTTTTGGCCACACAGTGGAGATATGAGAGGCTAGGCAGTACAGAGGCTTGTACAACACCTGGGGAAAAAAAACACACACACACACTTCCTATCAATCTCCTAAAATAAAATCACCCTTAATAATAATAATAAAAATTTTCAAATCAGAGTACATTCAAATAAATGCCTAGACAAAGAAATAATCCATCAAAAACCATAAACAACCAACTGGCAAGGAAGCTCAGAAAAATATTAAAAATCTCCAGAAAATAAGCTTGAAGATATAGAAATATGCAATTAAAATGACAGAAATTTCAAGACTGCACTTCTGAGAAAAACTCAATGAGATGCAAAAACACTCTGACAGGCAGTTTAATGATCTCAGAAATAAAATCAACAAACAAAAGGAATACATTACCAAAGAGATTGAAATATTAAAGAATCAAATAGAACTTTTGGAGCTAAAGAGCTAAATAACAGAGATGAAGAATGAAATAGAGAGCTTAGGAAATAGAGCTGCACAGATGGTGGAAAGAATTAGTTATACTGAAGACAGAAATCTGGAAATGATGTAGATGGAAGAAGAGTCTTGAGAGTTTAAAAAAAAAAAAAAAGGAAAGAACTCTACAAGAACTATCTGACACAACCAGAAAGAACAATATAAAAATAATGGGTAAACCAGAAAGAGAAGAGAGGAAGAAGAGAACAGAGAGCGTATTAAGTCAACGAGAATTCCC